>NC_084734.1:61034108-61166608 GCF_033978785.1 Entelurus aequoreus | reverse complement strand
AGTAGTTTTCCATGGCTTCGCCTAACTCCTCTCATGTCAAGTTTTTGCCTCTGCGACCGCCAAAGCCGCGCGCCGCTTGCCTCCGGGATTTTATGAGCCAAAGGGACCCGATAGGACTCCTTCTTCAGCTTGACGGCATCCCTCACCGCTGGTGTCCAGCAGTGGTTTCTGTGAATACCGCCATGACAGGCACCAACCACCTTGCGGCCACAGCTCTGATCGGCCGCCTCGACAATAGAGATACGGAAAATTGTCCACTCAGACTCAATGCCTTGTGCCTCCCTCTTGAGATGTTCAAAGTTCTTCCCGAGGTGGGAATTGAAACTCTCTCTGACGGGAGACTCTGCTAGATGTTCCCAGCAGAACCTCACAATGCGTTTGGGCCTGCCAGGTCTGACCGGCATCCTCCCCACCCATCGGAGCCAACTCACCACCAGATGGTAATTAGTAGAAAGCTCCGCCCCTCTCTTCACCCGAGTGTCCAAAGCATGAGGCCGCAAATCAGATGACACAACTACAAAGTCGATCATCGAACTGCGGCCAAGGGTGTCCTGTTATCAAGTGCACATGTGATGTTTGTTCAATAGTTCAAAAACAAAACACTCTGGTTCAAATCTGGGCGGCCGTTCTTCCCAGTCACGCCTCTCCAAGTTTCACTATCGTTGCTAATGTGAGCGTTGAAGTCACCCAGCAGAACAAGGGAATCACTTGAGGGAGCACTCTCCAGTACTCCCTTGAAGGAATCCAAAAAGGGTGTGTACTCTGAGCTGCTGTTTGGTGCGTAAGCACAAACAACAGTCAGGACATGTCCACCCACCCGACGGCGGAGGGAAGCTACCCTCTCGTCTACCGGGTTAAACTCCTACGTACAGGCTCTGAGCCAAGGGGAAACAAGAATTGTCACCCCAGCCTCTCACTGCTTGCAACGTCATAGTGGAAGAGAGTCCAGCCCCTCTCGAGAAGACTGGTTCCAGAGCTCTTACTGTGCGTCGAAGTGAGTCCAACTAGCCGGAAATTATCCACCTCACGCACCAGCTCAGGCTCCTTCCTCCCCCAGGGAGGTGACGTTCCACGTCCCAAGAGCTGTCTTCTGTAGCCGAGAATCGGACCGCCAAGGGCCTTGCCTTCGACTTCCGCACAGCTCACACTGCATCCTATGACTAGTAGGGGGACCGACGTAACTTTTTTGGGCTGTGCCCGGCCGGGACCCATGGGGATAGGCCTGGCCACCAGGTGCTTGCAATTGAGACCCAACTCTTGTCCTGGCTCCAGAGGGGGGCCCCGGTGACCCGAGGGAAATCTGGGTCCTTGAATCTGACTTTCCATAGAGGTCTTCGCGCTGCTTTTTGTCTGGTCCCTCACCTAGGACTTGTTTGTCTTGGGAGACTCTACCAGAAGCCCCCAGACAACAGACTGTAGCTTCTAGGATCAGTGGGACACGCAAACTCCTCTACCACAATAAGGTGACAGCTCAGAGCTCACAAAAAATAAATAATCCATAATGCTCCATTAGTAGGAAATGAAAGGTAATCCATCATATTATGACATGTAAATAGCACTTCCAATTGCTATTTGGACAAACACCTAGATTAGCCATCAGTACACGTTTATGCAGTAAATATTGCATACATTGCCTCAAAAATCATTAAAACTCATGTAAACACCTTAATTGCTAACTTGCTACCCAAGAACGTACAACAATTCTTCTCAACAAAAGAGGAGAAATACAACCTCAAAGATAAGTAAAGTGAATTATTTTCTCCAGCTACTCAAAGCGATTTACATTGTGAAACCCGTTCTCTTCATCGTTAAGTTAGATTTAAACCAGTGTGAGTGGCACTGGGAGCAGGTGGGAAAAGTGTCTTGCTCAAGGACACAATGGCAGTGACTAGGATGGCGGAAGCAGGAATCAAACCTGGAACCCTCAACTTGTTGGCACAGCCGCTCCACCAACCGATCTACGCAGCCCAAAAATGTAACTTAAAACATTTGTATGCACGCACTGATGTACAACACTTAAAACCTTTAGTACATCATTATTTGGGATTAAATTATAGAATGGATTAAGTAAAGAAATCAAACAATGTACTAATATGATCCAATCTATGAGACTGTTCAAACACAAAGTCTTTACAGAGTACCACGAAGAAGAACCATGATAAACAAGGTATTGATAATCTTATTAATTTCCCTATATGAAATACAACTTACTTTACTATTTGATTTTTTTTATGTATGTCTTTATTTACTTTATTGTACTATTTATGGAGTATGTTGTGAACAACTTGAGAACAAGAAGTGAACAAAAGTGTTAGCGCTTGCTATTTATGGAAAAAGGGTTGGATCAAATAAGCTCTCCTTCTCCCTACTTCTTTTTGAACATGTTGAAAAGAGAAACTGGACATTGTGTTGTATTATGTTGTATTATATGCATGTTTGAAATAAACTCAAACCATAAACCTTTAATTAGATAGTGTTTGACTTTTTAACGATCATGATTAACATACCAAGAATTTGTGATTGGAAGACACACCCCATGGAAAGGGGACAGTTTACCTCAACACGGTTACAAATCATATGATACCGAAGCTGAACTAAGTCAATATATATTAAGTGCAGTGCTCCTACACCACTTTGCGGTTCACTTAATGTAGTCTCAGTGTGTAGATGTAACCTATGACACACTTCCCTTGCAACCTCCACCAATGATTTGGGAACGAGAAATGTTTTTACCCTTGCAATACCTGGAATGCAAGCCTCCAACACATCCTCTACAGATGCAACCACGATCAGGTCCTGAGAAAACTAGCCAAAGTGCTGGAAAGGTGGAGGTGTAGAGGACAACAAGTCAACCGCCAGTAAAGAACCACAGAAACTTTGCAATGGAAATTGGGGAACGGAGATCCACCAAATCAAGGGCAACAGTGGGTGGGTGGGACATGAGGGTTGACTTTGGCAGAAAACTTTGGTTTTCCACAGAGATTACCACTCAGCTTCAGTCCCAACATTGTTCTTTGGTTCACAAACGGAAAGGTAGTGCACCTCATAAAATTGACAATTCCATAGGAGGAAGAGAATGAGAATGCATTCGAGGTCAAAAATTACAGCCAAATACACCGAGTTGGCCACCAAGTGCCGAGAGGTTGTCTGGAAGACCCCCATCTACCCAGTTCAGGATGGCAGATGAACATGGCAGTGAAAGATCTCGCTGAGAAGTCAGATGAAGGCAGCTTTTGGCTCTTGATGAGGAGGAAGAACATTTGCTGGTGAAAGATCCGCGGGGGACAGCATCAATCAGCTGCAGAGAGCAACAGGGAGATCCCCCTGTTACTGCTCTGCTACCAGGAGACGTTCCAAGATGAAAGAGTGCGAATTGTTGTGGTCTGGCTGGTGACCCTGCAGCTGACCCATGGACATTGGAGAGTGTGACAGGCAGAAATGCCCAAAAGGATATTCCAACTGTGGTCTCAGTGCATTGTAGATTTTAAAGTACAATTGATTACATTAAGATACGAGTACCCATTTAACTTTTTATTTTAAATAGATGTGGGTTTTAGAGTGTTGAAGTGTTTTAAGAGCATATGAAGTGTTTATAAGTTTATGTGTGTGAAAGCTATATGGAAGGCTTAAAAATACATATAATGCATCACATATAAAAAATAGTCATAAAATGAACAGTTTCCCGACTTGGCAGGAATTCACTAGTCTCGACCAAAATTATCGCGATAATTGATCGAACACATAAAATACAAACCCCAAAACCAGTGAAGTTGGCAGATTGTGTAAATCGTAAATAAAAAGAGAATACGATGATTTGCAAATCCTTTTCAACCTATATTCAATTGGATACACTGCAAAGACAAGATACTTAACGTTCGAACTGGTAAACGTTGTTATATTTTGCAAATATTAGCTCATTTAGAATTTGATGCCTGCAACATGTTTCAAAAAAGCTGGCACAAGCGGCAAAAAAGAATGAGCAAGTTGAAGAATGCTCATCAAACACTTATTTGAAACATCCCACAAGTGAACAGGCTAATTGGGAACAGGTGGGTGCCATGAAGCAGCTTCCATGAAATGCTCAGTCATTCACAAACAAGGATGGGGCGAGGGTGACCACTTTGTGAACAAATGCGTGAGCAAATTGTGGAACAGTTTAAAAACAACATTTTTCAACAAGCTATTTCAAGGAATGTAGGGATTTTATCATTTACGGTCCGTAATGTCATCAAAATAAGAAATCTGGAGAAATTACTGCACGTAAGCGGAAACTAACATTGAATGCCTGTGACCTTCGATCCCTCAGGGATCCCTGCATCAAAAAGCGACATCAGTGTGTAAAGGATATCACCACATGGGCTCAGGAACACTTCAGGAAACCACTGTCAGTAGCTACAGTTCGTCGCTACATCTGTAAGTGCGAGTTAAAACTCTACTATGCAAAACAAAAGCCATTTATCAACAACACCCAGAAACTCCGCCTGTGTCGTTAAAAGGAAAGGCGATATAACACAGTGGTAAAAATGCCCCTGTCCCAACTTTTTTGCAATGTGTTGCTGCCATTAAATTCTAAGTTGATGATTATTTGCAAAAAAAAACTAAGTTTCTCAGCTCGAACATTAAATATTTTGTCTTTGCAGTCTAATCAATTGAATATAAGTTGAAAAAGATTTGCAAATCATTGTATTATTTTTTTAATTAATGATTTACACAATGTGCCAACTTCACTGGTTTTGGGTTTAAAAATATCCTACCTATTTAATAAGTGTCAAAATATTTTCAAGAAGACAGCTAACATGAAGCCTGAGAATATCCGAGGCTGTTGAAAAATGTATTCAACAGCCATATTTCAAAACTTAAACACGTTTTTGTATTCACAAAGGAACTGAAATAGAGTTAAAACAAAGCGTGTGCTTCGTTAGTCAGTGATACACACACAACAACAATAGTGGTAAATCACATAAAAAGTATTTTCTGCCACTTCATTCAGTAAGTGAAAAAAACATATATAGCGGTATAGCTCGGTTGGTAGAGCGGCCGTGCCAGCAACTTGAGGGTTGCAGGTTCGATCCCCCGCTTCCGCCATCCTAGTCACTTCCGTTGTGTCCTTGGGCAAGACACTTTACCCACCTGCTCCCAGTGCCACCCACACTGGTTTGAATGTAACTTAGATATTGGGTTTCACTATGTAAAGCGCTTTGAGTCACTTGAGAAAAAGCGCTATATAAATGTAATTCACTTCACTTCACATCCCCAAGCAACATCCTTAATCATCCTTTATTCAATGATGTATGGAATGTTTGTATACTGTAGAACATTTTAGAAAATTACATTGACAGTAAATAAATGTAATTGTGGAGCAGAAAGTTTGTACTTAAATAGGCAAAACCCAATGGCCATGTTTTCCATGTTTTTGATGATCTTCATGATTACAAGAACCTAAACGGATGTCATTTAAACATAGTAAAACATTGCCAACAATAGAAGATAAGTGTGGAAAGTTATGTTATCTGTTTGATCAACAAGATTTTACTAGTGACAACTATTAGCCCTGTGATATCAGCAATTAGCATTGTCTTGCCACAATCTCAAATACTGATGACCACCATCGCCCCCGAACCTACAGGAGGAACTCAATATTTTGGCCAGCAGTCAAATTACAGAGTAAACGGGAACTTCACTTACACAAGAAACCGGTTTATTTGAAAAATCTGACTAATTTAGTTCTTTAGTACTGTGTGAGAACATTTGGTAAAGTTGGTCCATGGTGTTTCTCTCATCAACTTAAAGGGGAACTGCCCTTTTTTGCAATGTTGTCTATTATTCACAATCCTTATGCAAGACAAGAACACACACTTTTATTTTTGTTATGCATTCTAACTCGTGAATAAACGTTAGCAAAAGTCAGCTAACAATGGAGGTAATGGGAGTCGGTCTATTCCTCCCATAAAGCACTTTAAAAATATTTATGTATTTCGGTCATCTTGTCATTAATTTAACAGATGCATCACAACGTTTGCTTTTCCCTTCAACAACAATAACAAATACTATGCAGACTTTAATGACAGCCAACAACGATAACGTTGGGACAAATGATGATCCAGAACCTTATATTTTTGAGCCTGTATATACGTAGGATACAAGCTGTGCGCTAAACCGATCCAGCTCTAGTTAAACACCAAGCATCATGTAGGGTTAGTGCTGAACAATAAATTCAAACTACAAAAGTATGCTCTCACTGCACTGAGAGCATATATTCCCGTTCAGATGAAGAATTAATCATAACCCTCTTAAAGGGTTAAAAAAGTGCAAAAGAAACAAGCACTTTATCGTGTCGTTCTCGCCATCTTCACGTCTAAGTTCGATGTCAAAGTACATCTCAGTTTATGGCTATAACCTTCTGCTATCCATTTGAGACACATTATTTATGATCTAAGTAACTTTTACCAGTTCAGAGGCGATGCAGGAGCTCACCGGTTCAATATGTCAGTATAGCAGCATAAGCTAGTTAGCTCTCTGTGGTTACGGCGCGCCTAAAATTACTAAATTAGCGATTATAAAAACAATATTGCTAATACATGGTTAATATTCAGGTCACGACATGTAACTGTAGTGTGTTTTTTATTTTTTTTTGCCAGGGCATTTGGGTCGGAATACCTTAATCCCATTAGCTGCATTGTTAGCCACCTCTTATTTGCTGTATTATACCACTTAGAATGCATAAAAAAGATAAACACATAAGTGTGGTGGTGGTATATTTAAAATCTATTAAAAATGTTTGTCTCACATAGAGATTGTGAATGACAGGCAAAAAAAAAAAAATGCAGTTCCCCTTGAAACAAACATTACCTACTACTATGGTGTCATAGTTTTACAATGTGAGATGTAATTGTGTGTGTGTGTGTGTGTGTGTGTGTGTGTGTGTGTGTGTGTGTGTGTGTGTGTGTGTGTGTGTGTGTGTGTGTGTGTGTGTGTGTGTGTGTGTGTGTGTGTGTGTGTGTGTGTGTGTGCGTGAGGTTGGGTTATGGAGCTGTTCAAAGATGCTGCATTGGTCTTGACACATTTGGAAGAGAGTGTTTGCTTTTGCGTGCGCGTAAGTTTGTGCGCGTGTAGTTGTTGCAGCTGCTCTCATTCACATGTTGTTTTCCATCAGTGTGTCAGAGACTGAGGATGAGCAATTCTGACACGTATTCAATAAACTGCCAGCTTGATCCACATGATTTGTCCAGACTTGGCGAGCAACACAACAATCCGAAGGTAGCACCAGAAAATAATGAAATATCCACCAGGTACTGTACGTCGTAGGTCAATGTCTAACTATGAATGTACAGTGCCGTGCCACATCTCAAAACTTTCTTTCTTTCATCCATGATGTTATTACGGTAGTTAGCTTTAGATAATTGAATAAAACGATCATGATGGTTTCCATGATTCAAGAATGATGATATAACATAATTAATCAGACCGCAAATTAATTAGACCATTCCGGCTCAGAAATGGTTTATCCCAAAGGACAAACAACACAGTCTGATGTGTCGGTCTTGGTAAAAATACTACCCAGAACACATTTAGAAACGTGCCATTTCCCAGCCGTTAGTCAGGGCTATACGTCAGTGAATATGCCTTGAACTTTGGACCTCTTCAGAGACTGTAATACTCATTCGGTTCCATCAGTCTGAGTATCTTTAGCAGCGATGGCTCACATTTTACTGATTCTTAACTGTGACCCAGCTGTTCTATTTTGTCAATCTTTTTTAGGATGACATTGTCTGTCTGACAGGTTTGTGACGTAGACTGGAAAAACTAATTCCAGACAATTTAGGATGTGTATGAATGAATCACGTCTAAAAGGTTTATTAAAACTGGAATAAAAACTGTCATTTTAAAGATCACATTGTTTTGACTGCAGTAGTGCTATGTTGCAGTTTTAAAAGCATTGCCTTTCGGAAATATCCAGTATTTGTGCAATTTTCTTTTTAGATTAAAAACAACATCTATCAATCTGCAAATGCAGATACAGTTTCACAGCATTTCAAAATGGTAGACTTCCCTTTTTACTCCATTACCTGTTCAGAAAAAGCAGAGATGGAACATAACCCTGTAAAACAAACCGATATCATATAATGTACACTATTACCATTGTGAGGGTTTAAATGGAGACAACAACCTTGTCTATTTGAGACATGTTCGAATGTGTGCTCTTTCAGCCTCCAAAACACCATGGTCATGTAAACGAACACCAAGGATGGGTTCTTTGGTCCAAGAGTCAGAAGTAACTGAAATAATGACAAGGATTTGCTACTGAGTTCTCCATCCATCCATCCATTTTCTACCACTTGTGCCTCTCGGGGTGGCAGGCGTGGCTGGAGCCTATCCCAGCCGCACTGGGCGGAAGGCGGGGTCCAGCCTTGACAAGTTGCCACCTCATCACAGGGCCAACACAGATAGACAGACAACATTCATACTCACCTTCACAAACTAGGGCCAATTTAGTGTTGCCAATCAACTTATACCCAGGTGCATGTCTTTGGAGGTGGGAGGAAGCCGGAGTACCTGGAGGGAACCAACGCAGTCATGAAGAGAAAATGCAAACTCCACGCAGAATGACCCTAAGCCCAGAGATCAAACCCAGGACCTTCTTTACTGAGTTTTCAATCAATGCAAATTTTTTGACAGTAAAGTGCAAACATGACTGGTATTATAATTATTAAACACAATGTACCACTAGGTGTGTAACAGTTTGTACGTAAAGAGCACGGTTCTTGATCTAAATATTTCTAGGCGCCATATTTCCAGAATACTAAGGACCTGAGGGCCAAACTAATCCCTTCACTATTAGCCTTTTTTTTTTCAAAACCAGCATCTTCTATAGTGAACATTTGCTTTTGGTCTATTCCTTTTTCAGAGTTACAAATTTTGGAAAAAATAAAATCCACTGTTTCGTAAAATACAAGTGTCCACATATACTGCATTCACTAACCTAACTTGTGTTGAATCCATACTTTTTCTGTATTTTATGTATTGGTTTTATCTCTATGGTTATACCAGGTTTTATTGTATTGCTATTGTGTTGTTGGCATGTAATCCCTTGCCCAGGGACTACAGTTGGAACTTTCCTCTATGGCTAACATTGAAACATTTGCAGAAATGTCCATTAATGTGTGCCGTCCGTGTATTGAATACATAAAAAATAAAACATTGAAATTGCTAGTGGTTTTTTTAGGAATTTTCTGCAAAAATGTTAAGGTCCACCCCAAGTTTTGAACTGAACTCGGGAGCCGGTCTGGTGTCATTCCCAGGCTTGATTGGACCCCTGTGCCGCAAGTTGAGTAGCCCTGGTATAGTATAATAGCAGAAAATTACTATTTGCTTGACAAGGCCAAGGATTGAGCTCTGTTTTTTTCAGTGTAGTTTTTTTAGATTAAGATCAGTTTATGTAGTCTCCAATGATAGGTTATGATCATCTAGAATACAATGTGTGCAACTGGGTTATTTGTTACCCGAGTTGGCCAATCTCCATGTAATTTTTAACACTGTTTTTCTTCAGCTTTAACTATTGTAAATCAAGGGCCCCTAAAAGTGTTGGCTCTGAGTTTTTTTTTAAATTTAATACAGGCAATGAATAAACTAGTACAAAAAAACTCACAAGGAGATCTATCCAAACCCCCTAACAACTTGAAAGAGCAATGTCAAGGTGACAAGTAGCAAGCCCATTATTGGACACTATAACCCAAATCTCTCAGGGTAATGGAGACACAGTTTTCTAATAGAGTGGTGGAAGACAAGGCCTCAGGGGGAGATGTGAGCCACATGAAAGTAAATGATGCTTTGTTTTTGTTGTCTTTTTTTCCTTCAACAAAACAATTCAATAACTTCTCATAGTCCCCAGCAGAGGTTTTTTTTTTCTTTTAGAGGTGGACAAATTGTGTTTGAGAGGGAATCTATGTGAATTGAGATAGTAATTAGCCACAATGAGCTACTCCCCCCCCCCCCCCCTTGTTTTTCATTGCAGATATGAATGGGCGTGAAAGTGAAATATATTTCAATCAATAAAGTATTTCTTTATATTGGTGCAGTAATTTATCTGTTATTGTATTATATCTCAGAATAACTAGTATGATTACATTTGCGTATGTTTTCTTAATGCTCATGTATTTCAATCGTATAATTTAGTCAGACACCCATGTAAAATGACTGTAGTTTATTATTAGTGCCGTAAAATATCAGCTGCACTTGCATCCTTTTTCAAACCCATCGATTGCTCCGAAGTTCTGATTAGATTTGTCATATGTAAACACAAAACAGCTGAAATATATAATTGTGTACATACTGGAGAGAGTGGCTTCCAATGTAATTGTAGACAGAAACGCCCCTCCAAAATAATGCATTCACACACAATTCATAGAGTGGCCTTTCAGACTGTCCTGTGTGTTTAAGACCACTGGATTAAAGTTAACATATTAATATATGACATTAATAAGTGTCAGTTTAAAGAGCTAGCTGGGCCTCTGGCTTAGTTGTAATACTCGTTCAGAATGAGAAAACAGTCTTTAAAGGTCATGCTCAGTCGGGGAAGGTTTTAGAAAGTTCTGTCGTATTTCTTCTATGATTGCAATTTTATTATTTCCAGACATGTATTAATGCTGTTATTCATGCAGAGTTGTTACCGCTGTCGCCTCCCAGCAAGAAAATTGTTATTGAGTATTAGCTGGGAATCTTGACCCAAGCCTGGGAGTGTTATAAACAAATTAAGAATGGAAAACTAAGTAGTTTTGGTGGACATGTTCGGGAAGTTATGGATTATTTTTTACTCTATACTGAGAGAGATGGAATATCGACAACAACAAAAGAAAAAAAGAAAACCTGTTTGTACATTAATTTGTTATGTAATATTTGAGTGAGTGAAATAAGTATTTGATCCCTAAAGGGTTGATATTCTCTCTTTTCAGGGGCTTGAGAACTGTATTGGTTATAAGTGGGGCTCAATAATAAGTTTATTTGAACAAATTAGTCCATAAATCTCTATATGTATTATTCTATTGACTTTGTCTTGATGGTGTTGGATTGCCAACACAAATTTCAATCTGATTTCACTTGAAGACAAAAACCCTCACAAGACCAGGCTGAGTGATACAAAACCTTCATTGGATTTTTTATTTATGAAGCAATTGTTTTGACAAGATTAGCCACAGTAATGTTGTGTTACTTAATAGAAAAAACTAGAGTGATGGGAATCTCTGCAAGACATGGAGGGTAATATATTTCACCTGCATTTGTACTGCTGTGGTCATCTTCAACAGTATACATTTATTATGACCATGAATGTCATATTAATTGAGAGCCCTTGTTGATTGTATTTGAGCTTGTCTTCTTTTTCCTGGGTGAAATACTCCACAGTGTAATATTTTTTCCCCGGATTATCTTTAAAATCTACTTGGGGTCAGAATTACAGATAGTGTCTTTTACCTTGACGTGGCCAAGTAAGACCTGTTAAAATATTATTTGTGGTTGTGATGGATTACAGCTGATCCCAGCAGGCACAATACATTAAAACTATGTTGAGATCTTGTTGAACTAGGTCCTGACGTTGAGCAACACAAACATAACGTTAGTAAATCAGGCCTATACTGTAGCTAACAGCCAAATTCAATGAAAAAGGCAATAATACTACTGTATTAGCTCAGAAAATAGTGCTGGGACATGATGGAGCAGCATGTACACTTGAAAACCCTTTCACACTTCTGATTGCCCCCTCATATATGCTTGCCTAGAACCGGCACTGTTTTCAAACCCGCCTTTAATTTGTGGTCAAAAGCCTTACAAACATTTAGGAACATTTCTGGTCCTTTGATGGTTCCATGAAGGTGCGGAAATTTGAGAAAGCACCATTATCCACATGCAAGCCTCTTTATACACATTCATATGTTAATGATAAGAACATAACGTGTTCAGAAAAATGCTTCCAGGCATGTAATTAATCATATAGTCAAACTCATTTTCTTATATTTAGATACACTAATTTCCCTCCAAGGCAACATTCCAACAATGATCTAATCTTTTATGGAAACAAAAAAATTGTATGAACGCCGCTTATTTTCCTGTTCAACCCGATGCTCTCAATAAACGTGTGGCAATGAAACCAACACATATACTCTATCTCCATAAAAATAAATTAACCTTTTTGGGATTATGAGTCCACGATCAAACGCCAGATCTTCAAATAAATGTGAAAATAGGGTAAAATTACTTTAGTCATCAAAACCGACTGGAATTCTTTACCACAGCAGTTTAATGTAATCTATACATCGATCCTATTTTCCTACCATAACATCTCTTGTTGATGTCTTCACCGGTCTTCCTTTCCTTCTTTATCCCCTGCGGCTTCTATCTTATTCCTTGTTTTTCTCTTCAATCATATCATCCATCGCTCAGCGAGCTGCGGCAGTACAGATAAAATGTTGGACAGATGTTATGTAGAAGTTTTGCCCTGGGTTGCTTGATTAAATAAGAGGGATATATATTCGGCAATGTGTGTGTGTGTGTGTGTGTGTGTGTGTGTGTGTGTGTGTGTGTGTGTGTGTGTGTGTGTGTGTGTGTGTGTGTGTGTGTGTGTGTGTGTGTGTGTGTGTGTGTGTGTGTGTCTGTGTGTCTGTGTGTCTGTGCGCGCTGCCTTAGGTGACCACAACTACTAGAGGAACCTTGAGGAAATATGAAATGCCCCAAGTTGTTTCCAGTTCATGCCTTTGCTTTACCCAGCTGCAGCTGTGTGTGTGTGTGTGTGTGTGTGTGTGTGTGTGTGTGTGTGTGTGTGTGTGTGTGTGTGTGTGTGTGTGTGTGTGTGTGTGTGTGTGTGTGTTTGTGTGTGTGTGTGTGCGTGCGTAAGTGCGTGTGCGAGAGAGAGAGAGCACTGTTTTGTAGTTAGTTCCTGCTCAGAGCAAAAAAAGCTTTACCATCTGTTCATAGTTTGTCTATATATGGGTGATTTAATGACGCACATAAGACATAAATTATTGTACATCCATATCACTCTAATATTGCAACACTCTGTGAGATCAACCTATAAAGTGTATGCATATATGTTTTAGGGTGCTACAATGCATTTCTTAATGCACAACCCAAATGTATGTCCAACTGTTTTGCCGGTCCTTAAACATCTACTTTGAAGTGACCTGTATCTGAAATCAGTTCATGTACATTTACATTTGCTAAACACCTACACAGGCTTGTATTGCAGAGCAGGATTTGCGCTTACCCGGGATAAGTTTGATAACTGAGCCACAACATGCAGTTTTACAACACTGGTTAATGTTTTAGCAGAATATGTTGCCATGGTAACTCATGTGCCAGGGCAGGCTAGATTAGAGCCAATAACAGTTCTGGCCACTGACCAATCAATTGTCTCTGAAAATGATGTCGCCTTCTTTGATATCATGTACCGATCAACGCAGACCGTCCTTGAAAAATTAAAAGCAAAGATTTGCGAGTAGCTGCCGAAACCTTTTTGATTTTTCCATGATTTATTTGAGAAAATGTGTACTTTGTTGTTGGAATGACTGTCTCTTTTCTGACAACTCGTATGCTTACAATGACACAGTGTCCATACAACCGGTGGTAGGCCATCAGGGCCAGCAAGACCTTTTCTGGCTTAACATAATTCATGATCATCAATTGACAAAAGTTAATTTCAGTTTTATTATACTTTCCCTAAATATATAAAAGTATTCATCATATTATCTTCTAGTCACTTGAAGCTCCTGTGTTGCTGTTTTTACGTTAGAGCTTTTATCCACTCAGAATTCAGCTAACTTGTTTCGCCAGCGCCGTATGAAGTCTGCCGGAGTCCTTCTGAATCAACAATGCGGCGGTCTGTGCAGCGTAGGTGAATGGGGAACATACAGTTGATAGACTGTTGATAGCCAATCAGATTACGAGTTGTTGACAGTTGGCCTCCTAGGTTGCATCACTTTAAACCGTTGAACGTGATATACAGTCTTTGTCAAAAGTTTACATACACTTGTAAAGAACATAATGTCATGGCTGTCTTGACTTTCCAATAATTTCTACAACTCTTATTTTTTTTGTGATGCAGTGATGGGAGCACAAACTTGTTTATCACAAAAAACATTCATGAAGTTTGGTTCTTTTATTAACTTATTATGGGTCTACTGAAAATGTGACCAAATCTGCTGGGCCAAAAGTATACATACAGCAATTTTAATATTTTGTTACATGTCTCTTGGCAAGTTTCACTGAAATAAGGCGCTTTTGGTAGCCATCCACAAGCTTCTGGCAAGCTTCTGGTTGAATTTTTGACCAAAATTGGAGCATTTCAGCTTAACTTGTTGGTTTTCTGACATGGACATATTTCTTCAGCATTGTCTACACGTTTAAGTCAGGGCTTGAACATATCTACTCGCTTATTTAACTTACCATGGCCGGGGGATGTTTATTTGCTCTCCAGAGAAATCTTGTCTTTTAGATCTTTTTTATTAAACGCTCCTCATAAATACTCTTATGTTAGTATTTTTCAAAGTGATTTGAGTGATCACTGTGTTTTTGCCACTGTTAGGCTAGCTAAGCTACCAAAAGTTTAGGGCACAAATTAGTCTTAAAGGGGAACTGCACTTTTTGAGGGAATTTTGCCTTTCATTATGAAAGAAATGACGACGGATGGATTTTTTATTTTTTTTGCATTCTAACTCTAAATAAGCGTAAATAAAAGTTTGTTTACAATGGAGCCAATGGGAGACCCTCTATTTGACCCATAAAACCCAATATATTACCATTCAAAGAGTGCCACCAATACTAATTTACATGTTGTGACTTGAATAATAACCAAGTATTAGTGATATTGTTCTTATAAGCGCTAACGCAGACAAACTATTTATAGCGGCGCCATGATCACAAGCTTGTGTGCCTATATTGACTACATCCAGTCGTAAGCTGCTTCCTTGCTTCCTCGCTTCCTTGCTTGTGGATGTTTAGTGTAGATCATGAATTAAAAGTAGAAGGATGAGGACATATTCTGACAAGTTGCTACATTTTGACTGCCAATTTAGACCCGGAAATGGCGAGAACGACACGAAAAGACGCTTGGTTCTATCTCTCTTTTCTTCACAAAGGATTATGAGTCATTCTTCATCTAAAACGGGACTATAACAGGATTCTATCAATCGGCAGCCTAATGACAGCCGACATTGTATTGTAAGTGATGTTTTATTATGGTTTTGGCTTTCAGGAAGTCTGCAGTAAGTAATAATCAGTGATGTAGTGGGGGAAAAAGCGAATGTTGTGATACGTTTTTTTTATTATTGCGCCGCGTATGTTTAAAATGAGATAAATACGAAATCTTATTATAAATGTGCCCTTTTACTACATTAAATATATATTTACCATCATGTATATAAAACCATAATGGAGGTGTTTAGATTTTTTTCAAAGGTCTTTTATAGGCAGAATAGAGCGACTCCCATATGCTCCATCAGTAAGCAGACTTTGGATCGCATTTATTTACTACTTAATGCCATAAAAAAAAGGCATTGTTCTTCTCTTATAAGGATTGTAAATGATAGGCATAGTTCTATTTTGTGAGAAGATTTTTATCATGATTTATGAATTTTTTATTGGATCAGTATTCTAGTGATGTTGAATTGGCTTGGAAATGTTTTCATGATGCAATTATCAATATTATAAACAAACATAAATTCAGACTGAATGGTAAAAATAATCCCTAGTTTTCTCCTGAACTGTCCAGTCTGCTAAAGGAATACCAAATTCAAGCCTGACTGGATGTTTTTTAGCCAGTTCCGAAATCACGTTACTTCTCTTGTTAAGAGATAGTCTGAGTTTTATCTTCCGATAACCACCTAAATGATCCCAAGAAATTCTGGAAAGTCATAAAAATGTCTTTTACAGAAGTGAAACCACGAATGAGCTGCCAACTTGTATTGTGAAAGACTCAAGTAGTCTAACTAATAAATCAGCCATACTTAATTGTTTTAATGAACATGTTTTTTATTCTGCTTCTTTTTTGACTCCTTATCTCCACATCCAAAATTAGCCGAATGTCCAGAAGGTTTGCATGTCACCTTCCCTTTCATACTTCCATGCCTCATACATTTAGTACCATGTGCATTTGACTTCACTTAGTGTAAGCTGCTGTGTTCTGTGTACATTGTTAATGCTTGTGATTGGTCATCTGCTGCTAACCCCACTGTGTATGTGAACGTGCTGATGACTAATCATGTTAATATCCAGCATCATGCAATCAACTATTCTACATCTGTATTGTCTGGCTAGCTTAGACCAAACAACAAATAATATATCCTGGATAATTTCAATATGATTTGTAATGCAACCAAACTATGGCACATATAGACAAACAACCATTCAATTTCATGTTTACTCTAACTATACGACCGATTTAAAATCTTCAAATAACACACCTTTCAAGTTTTTGGACTACACAAGTCGTTTTCTTACAGTGCCATTGTTGGAGTGGCATATTAGGGACTGACAAATTCAGAAGTTAACACCTGGAAGAATAAACATACTATTTAATTATTGCATCTCTAACAGTGTTAATCATGTAAATGGTATATGGGTTATACTTGTATAGCGCTTTTCTACCTTCAAGGTACTCAAAGCGCTTTGACACTATTTCCACATTCACCCATTCACACACTGATGGCGGGAGCTGCCATGCAAGGCCCTAACCACGACCCATCAGGAGCAAGGGTGAAGTATCTTGCTCAAGGACACAACGGACGTCACGAGGTTGGTAGAAGGTGGGGATCGAACCAGGAACCCTCAGGTTGCTGGCACGGCCCCTCTCCCGTCCCCGAATCATCTGTCCATTTTCTACCGCTTGTCCCTTTCGGGGTCGCGGGGGATGCTGGAGCCTATCTCAGCTACATTCGGGCGGAAGGCGGGATACACCCTGGACAAGTCGCCACCTCATCACAGGGCCAACACAGATAGACAGACAACAGTCACGCTCACATTCACACACTAGGGTTAATTTAGTGTTGCCAATCAACCTATCCCCAGGTGCATGTCCCCGAATCAAAGTTGACAAATATTTTCCATGCAGAACTACTTGATAAAGTGTCCACGGAAAAGAGTCACACTTACCTATGACTTTTACTAAGTGGTTGTAAAAACTGTGTTATATAATGACAGTGTTTTTCTAGTAACGAGTAATCAAATTACATTTATGTATGTTACTATGCCATTACCAACACGTTTGATGACACGTGGCACGCCACTTTTGATGCGTACCGTACTTTTCGGAGTATAAGTCGCACCGGAGTATAAGTCGCACCTGCCGAAAATGCATAATAAAGAAGGAAAAAAACATATATAAGTCGCACTGGAGTATAAGTCGCATTTTTTGGGGAAATGTATTTGATAAAACCCAACACCAAGAATAGACATTTGAAAGGCAATTTAAAATAAATAAAGAATAGTGAACAACAGGCTGAATAAGTGTACGTTATATGATGCATAAGTAACCAACTGAGAACGTGCCTGGTATGTTAACGTAACATATTATGGTAAGAGTCATTCAAATAACTATAACATATAGAACATGCTATACGTTTACCAAACAATCTGTCACTCCTAATCGCTAAATCCGATGAAATCTTATACGTCTAGTCTCTTACGTGAATGAGCTAAATAATATTATTTGATGTTTTACGGTAATGTGTTAATAATTTCACACATAAGTCGCTCCTGAGTGTAAGTCGCGCCCCCGGCCAAACTATGAAAAAAACTGCGTCTTATAGTCCGAAAAATACGGTACATTCCAACTTTAGAATCCCAGCAAGTTCACTTCAAGAAGTAGTTATTTTCTAGTGCAAGCGGCAATAAAGTGACAATCATTAACAATAATATTTCTACAATACACTGTTTGTCGACAGACACATCCATTAATGCACGTTTAATCGCTTTATTAACTGTTAGTTAAAATATTCCACAGGCGCTACGATCAACAATCCTCCTACCAGTCTGCAGACTGCCAATGCTGAGATAAAACAGCCAATGAGTGCGCCCTCACTGACGTCACACTTCACTTGGCAACAGGCACGCTCATACTCTTCTCTCATGAAACATTTCTCAACAGTATACATCAGATATATGAAAGTTAAAAAAAAAAAAAAGGAACGCATTACCGTAATTACTTTCCCTAGTGAATACTTACATCTATTAAAGAATAATTACTTTAGTAATTCAATTACTTGTTTGGGGAAAATAACGAGTAACCGTAATGAATTCCTATTTTTAAAGTGATTTTCTCAACACTGCTCCTACTTCATGACTTTTAATCCTTGAAATGAATGCATTGCTGTATGACATTTCTACTCTACTCTTCTCATTGGATGAACTGTGTGTTGGGTGGCCTTCTTTTCACATCAAAGCACATGTAAATGAAAGCTGTTGTGGAAGTGATTGACAGCAGGCAGTAAACTGCCACACACTCGGCCTCCTGATGTGCTTTGTTCCACGCTGTCGGTGAGCGATAACTCTACTTATTGCTTGACACATTACCTGATTGGATGACCACTCAATGCTTCTATTTGTACGCTACGATTGATACCACTACCTAACACCTCTAAGAACTGAAGATGGAAGAAATTATAGAGTATGGAGTCCACTTTTTTCAGAAATACAAATGTTTGTACATTCCACCATTTTTGTCCTAGCTCAGTGTTTTTCAACCTTTTTTGAGCCAAGGCGCATTTTTTTCATTGAAAAAATCCGCAGGCACACCACCAGCAGAAATCATTCAAAAACTAAACTCAGACAATAAAAAGTTGTTGTCACAATTGTTGGATAATAATTCAAACCATAACCAACCATGCATCACTATAGCTTTTGTCTCAAAGTAGGTGTACTGTCACATCACGCCGTGACTTATTTTGAGTTTTTTGGTGTTTTCCTGTGTGTAGTGTTTTAGTTCTTGTCTTGCGCTCCTATTTTGGTGGCTTTTCCTGTTGCAGTTTCATGTCTTCCTTTTGAGCGCTATTCCCTGCACCTGCCTTGTTTTAGCAATCAATAATAATAAAGTTGTTGCTATCTTTTTTTGTGTGGACATTGTTGTCATGTCATGTACGGATGTACTTTGTGGACGCCGTCTCTGCTCCACACGCTGTAAGTTTTTGCTGTCGTCCAGCATTCTGTTTTTGTTTACTTTGTAGCCAGTTCAGTTTTAGTTTCGTTCTAAATAGCCTTCCCTAAGCTGTAATGCCTTTACTTAGGGGCACTCACCTTTTGTCTATTTGTGGTTTAAGCACAAGATATCTTTTTACCTGCACGCTGCCTACCGCTGTCACCTGCATATTGTGATCACGACAAATCATCGTCGTCTCACATGACGTGTTCCCGACATCTACAAAGCAATTAGCTACCGGCTGCCACCTACTGATATGGTATGGTTTAACATGGTTACTCTGCAGAGCTCTAGACAGCACAGACACTCAACAACAACACATTATTTGCAGATTATAATTACTGGTTTGCAAAAAATATTTTCAACCCAATTAGGTGAAACTGTATAATCTCCCACGGCACACCAGACTGTATCCCACAGTGGTTGAAAAACACTGGTCTAGCTCACAATGTGCCTACTTCTTTCTAAAGGGGAACTGCACTTCTTTGGAATAATTCACAATCTTTATGTGAGACAAGAACATAGGTCTTCATTTTTTGTGTGCATTCTAAACATTGAAAAAAAAAACCTGACAGAAGGTGGCTTACAATGCAACGAATGAGGATTGACTTATATTGCCTATAAAGTTCTCTAAAAAAAACATCCACAAACCGCCAACAATGCTCCTTTTGCATGCTGTGATATGCAACAAAGCTGTAGCAACATTGTAATTGTAAGAGCTAAAGCTGCCGAACTATTTATCGGGCGTTGTGACATATCACTTTGCTGACACTGCTCCTCCAACATCTGGCTTCCGCTTTAAGGGTGTTTCACGGTGTTGAAGTCAGGACAATTGAATTATTGCACACCACACTTAGTCTGTGATCTTTTTCTGCCTGTTTGGACCTTGCTTTGTGCACTAATGCTGGGGAAAAAAGGGCTTACCCCAGACTGCCCCCAGCTATTTAGAATATCCTTAGTAATTTCAAGAATTACAATTGGGAAACTTTGGGTTTTGATGGATTCATTAATTCATTGAATTCATTCATTCGTTGTATCATGAGAAATCCCTAGTGTACATTGAGATTTTCTATGTCATTTTCCTTCTTCAGCAACATTTCCTTTCCTCATTGCCCCATCTTAATGACACTCGGGCTGTCTATCCTTTGAGCAACGTTAAGTAATATTATAAAGGGTCTTTAGGGCGAACGCAATTAATTTTGCAATCTTAATTTCCCAATACACCCAAGCAAAGAACAAAAAATCTATTAACACACATCAAAAGTGACACATGCTAATGTGATACGCTTGAGGCAATAGTCTCAGGATTATGCTATGTATATGCTCACAGTATTCATGTATAGTACTGAACATTAAAATTACAATTGTATTTATTCACAATTAATATTGATTTAATCACTTTTTAATGCCCGTTGCCTGTTTGGAAAGTGCATTCACGGAAACATAGACACATACACACTTTTGTATTGGCTGTGTGGTTGTAAATCTTTAATTACGTTCTTTAACCTGATTTAGTCTCCACTAAAGGCAGAATTAACCACAGCCTATTGTGTGTGCCTGCAGGTAATTGGATCTCTGAATCTTTTACATCTATGTTTGCATTTTCCCATGACACATAGCACTGACCCTTATTAAAGAGTATTAATTGGAAAGCTAAGAGTCCAGTGTGAAAAAAGGAGCGCTCACAGTCAAAGCTAATGTTCTATTATGTGTGTTCGATTGCAATGTGCAGGTCATCGGAGCTTACTTCAGCCTGAAACTGAGATTTCCCTCAAACAGATGAGCACCTTAAATGTATTATAATTTTTTTATCATAGCATATTTCAGTTCAACCTCATGAGACCAACATGGCCACATTGGGTTTTTTAGCACCATGTATTATTACACCAGGTACATAAACGCAATGTTTGAGTTTGAGTTTAAGTTTATTTCGAACATGCATGCATATAACATGATACATCACAATTTCCAGTTTCTCTATTCAACATGTTCGAAAAAGAGTAGGAAGAAGCAGAGTTGATTTAATCCTACTCTTTTTCCTTTACATAGCAATTGCTAAAACTTTTGTTCACTTCCTGTTCTCAATTTATTCACAATATACTCCATAAGTAATAACAATAAAAAAATAAATGATAATAATTGGTGAAGTAAGTTATATTTCATATGGTGAGATGAGTAAGATTATCTTGAAAATGAATGGATGGATGAGATAAATTCAGAATGTTTATCATGGTTCCTCTTCTTTGTACTTTGTAAACACTTTAAGTTTGAAGAGTTTCTTGAAGTGGATCATATTAGTACATTGTTTGATTTCTTTGCTTAATCCATTCCATAATTTAATTCCATAATTGTTTATTGTTATTGTTTCACTGATACAACTGAAAATCGACAAACCATACAATTATTGTATTTCATGTAACATTGTTTGCATGACATCAGAGCAATCTTGGAGATAAAAGCCTTTGAGATAAAACAAATAGATCCTCTTTCCACATTAGGAATTACAATAGTTCCCCGCTAGCCCTGAGTACAAATGGGTATAAATGTAAGTGTATATGTTTGAATGTTATACCAGGGGTGTCATGATCTGTCACATCAGATATTGCCTTGTACTGAGTTTGTCGGTGTTCTCCTGTGTTAGTTCCGGTTTAGCTTGTTGCCTCTTCGGCTTTCTGCATTTTGGGAACACGGCAAATGATCACCGGCGCATCACAAAGGGTACCCAAACTTTTTGACTCGTAGGCCACATTGTGTTGAAACAACTTGGCTGGGCTATCTATTTGTATATATAAATATGAGGTGAGGCATAGATGCCTTTGGAGTTTGTTTGTTTCATATGCGTTAATCAGTGCTAATACAGGTTTTACATTTAAATAACAAGAAATAGAAGGGAGTAATTCCATCTACCCATTTTCTACCGCTTGTCCCTCTCGGGGTCGCGGGGGGTGCTGGAGCCTGGACACCCTGGACAATCCACTTTCATAATACATTCTCATAATGATATTATGATATGATAAATGGGACCAAAAAGTATTTGATAACGCTGTACTTACTTTGTGGTCCCCTCTAGCTTAATAAATAAAATACTGTATATATTTGGAGTTGTTCTTACGTTTCTGTATTTGTATCTGAAACGGCACTACATGTCCTCCATGAAAACTTAATTTGTATAATCACATTAATGTTTTCTTTAAAGTCCATCTTAGAGAAGTATTTGATCTTGGATATATAATCCTCCATATTGGCATTTATTCATTTATTCAATTTCATTTCATTCAAAGAAGTACAACAACATTTTTACATTTGAGTGAAAAACACAATTGTCCTGTAATACAAATGCCATATTTGTTATAATTTTGTTTGAAAAAAAAGCTGGCTTCCTATATTACAAATGCCATATTTGTTATAAATTAAGTTGTTACAACTAATGTGAAATATATGTATAATATTATACTTATATACAGTTAAAAAAAGATGGCTTCTGCTAGTTAAACATTGTAGATACATGTGTCTGCAAACTCGATGGCCCCCCTTTTTCCCAGTGTGGCGAGTCAGCATACTGCTCAGGCATTGGAGGACCTGAGCCTCCAGCTTCTCTTTTCGCTATTTTAGAGTCCGATTAACCGTTAAGCTAAAAAGCAAACTGGCCGGCATGCATAAAACGGCAATGGAAATCTTAGGGAGGAAAGAATATGAGCCTATACAGAGCATCTATGAGCAGGCAGTTAGGAAAAAAGCTAAGAAAATTATTTCCAACCCACAACACCCACTCTTCCCTGAATATGGAACCCTGCCATCAGGGATAAGAGTCTGGGTCCCACTATGCAAATCTAACCGCCTTAAATTATCATTTGCCCCAGCCTCCATTAAGCTGACCAACAATGTGCAATAGAATGTTAATACATAGGTTAGCACTTTTTTTAGCACATAGCACTTTAGCACATAGCACTTTACAACTAAGCACTTTAGCACACATCACTTTATCCATGAGCTCTAGAGCAATGCACACTGGTACTTTATCTTTATCTCCATACTGTAGATTTTATGCCTACATCAAAGTCAATCAATCAATCAATCAATGTTTATTTATATAGCCCTAAATCACAAGTGTCTCAAAGGGCTTTACAAGCCAAAAGTGCCACCTAACGTCTATCAAGCTCCATGTTCTGATGTTTAAATGTTAGTTGTCTGGTTGTGGTTGTGTCTGTGCTTGTGTTTTTGTTCTGTTGTTTTTGTGTATGTTAAGAAAGCAATGATGCACTGTGCCCAAGACAAATTTCCCCGCGGGGACAATAAAGTTGAACCTTGAACTTTGAACCTTGATTAGCAACAATAATGATGTCACAACCACATTCAAAACATGTAACAGGCTGTAGATTATACAATGTACAAACTACAAATTGATGGTGTAAAAATGTATCTGTAAACATTATTTTCAGCGACATTGTGCAGGCAGAACAGCAGTAAGCTACGCCATCTTCTTCATTCTCTTAAACACACACACACACACACAAGTAAGGAGGTGAAGCGGCAACACACGCTGAAATTTTACGATCGTTTTTTAGTGCAAATTGAGTTTTATTCAAGTAAATGTTAAAACATTATTTTAACCATGCAGAAAATAAATTTACAACACAGTTCAATGGACAAAGATTAATATTCATTTTATGGGACAACCGGTAAAAAATGGAAAAGTATAGATGGATTATTCGGGGGGTTTTTGGTTTGTTTTTTCCGTCATGACAAGTCAGGGTAGGCCTCACCTGCCTACCCTGACTGCAAGTCCATGGAGTACACAAGTACTATTCATGAGAATGATACAAAACTATTCATGAGAATGATACAAAACTATTCATGAGAACGATACAAAACTGAGCCATACTACTGTGCCATTAGCATGTGGTGCTTGAAAATAGACTTACTGATTGGGTGCGTATAGTTCACTGTATAGAAATACGGATGTGGAGCTGCATGCATCAGACCGACTCTGCCGGTGACTCACTGTGTTGCATCAAGCTCTCTTTTTGGGGCGCCCATAGCTTGAATAATCAAGATATGCAAAGAAGGGATTTACATTCATTCCTGTAAGATTGTTTCTCAGAATTATCTTTGCAGTGGTTTTAGAACATGCTGAATCCCCTCGGTGGTGTGTTGACCGGTTGGCCTATAACAGTCTTAAATGGGTGTTTGTATTTTGGAATGTTACACTTCTGTTGCATCATAATTCTCTTCTATTACAGGGCATAGTCCTTGTATGTCCAAATGTTGTACGTTAGTCATATAATCCCTCGAGAACTTCATTATAGGTCCTTAAATACTATGAGTATGATACCCTTTATCAGCAGAGTTGCACCAGCTGCCTTCAGGTCATGGCGATTGCTGTAAGACAACAAATACTTCGCCTAAAATGTCAAAAAATAAATAAAAGTACTGACATGCTTTTGTGTTTACATTTCATTGACTAAAATATGTGGTGGAATACTTTCTCTCCATTCATTATGGTAGTGTCACAGTGCATTAAACAATGTTGAAGCTGGGAAAACCTTTGACTTTAGTGGGGAAGCATATGGAGTGGGTTGTTCCACTGCAGCCAAACGAGACAACCATTGGATAAATGAGCGTATCTAGAAGGGTATGGAAAGTGGCCTCGGCCTTGGCTGGCCTGGACGCTGAGCTTCAGCATGACGATTGGATGATCTGTCTGAGGCTAAATCCCTTTTTGGTTGGCAGCAAAATGAGTGAATCCGAGATCTTGAAATATAAACCACTGCCAGAGAATTGTTCAAGTTTTTTTCTGTTGTTATATTGAACATTTCTGTTGTTATATTCATAATTTTACAATCCTCTAAATGATGCTTTCCTTGTAAAACCAAGCATCTTTATGAACTGTATCTGTTATTAGAGATTGTACTCATGTTTACAGAGTAGCTGAAAGTGAGCTTCCCCTACCTGAAAGACCAGCAACCACCACTGCTTCAGGTGAAAGGTGGACTTCAGAATGGACTGGTTGCCAGTCAGTCACACATACAGTATAAAGACAGACCTGTGTGAAGTTGCCCCCACTCCACCTTGTCGAAATCTACCCAAATTTGTCTCAATTATTTGTGCTATGTTTCTGCTGGTTTGTGCTTCGAAAATGTTCCTTTGTGCCGTTACGGTTTTTAAGTTATTCTACAATACATTTTCTGGCTAGTGATGTCATCTAACCCCACGCTGTCCTAATTACCCCAAACGTGTCCCATTTGTCTCTGCTACGATTGTTGTCTGACTATTACAGTTTTTAAGTTATTAACGTTTTAATATTCTTAATCAGCCGCCCCACCTTGTCTAAACATCCCCAAACCAATACCAATTGTTTTTGCTATGTTTGTGCTGGAAAAATATTTGGTCTAACTCTCATAGTTTTTAAGTTATTATCGTGTTATGGTTGTATGGTATTAATGTGTTAATCATGACTAGACCCCAACTATGCCAAAATCTCCCCAAATGTGTTCCATTTGTCTGTGCTGCAAACATTTAGGTCTAACTATTATAGTTTTTAAGTTATTAATATGTTGTTATTCACCTGTGTGAAGTTAACATCTTATGGTATTAATCTGTAATTAACATGGTATTAATCATAACTAAACTCCAACTATGTCAAAATCTCCCCAAACGTGTCCTATTCGTTTGTGCTACTTGTGTGCTTGTCTGTGCTACAGAAATGTTTGGTGTAACTACAAACCCCAAAACCAGTGAAGTTGGCACGTTGTGTAAATCGTAAGTAAAAACTAAATAAAATGATTTGCAAATCCTTTTTCAATTGAATAGACTGCAAAGATAAGATACTTAACGTTCGAACTGGAAAACGTTGTTATTTTTCGCAAATAGTAGCTCATTTGGAATTTGATGCCTGCAACATGTTTCAAAAAAGCTGGCAAAAGTGCCCAAAAAGACTGAGAAAGTTGAGGAATGCTCACCAAACACTTATTTGGAACATCCCACAGGTGAACAAAATAATTGGGAGCGGGTGGGTGCCATGATTGGGTTTAAAAGCAGCTTCCATGAAATGCTCAGTCATTCACAAACAAGGATGGGGCGAGGGTCACCACTTTGTGAACAAATGCGTGAGCAAATTGTCGAACAGTTTAAGAACAACATTTCTCAACCAGCTATTGCATGAGAAATTAGGAATTTAACCATCTAATATAGTAATATCATCAAAAGGTTCAGAGAATCTGGAGAAATCACTGCACGTAAGCGATGATATTATGGTCCTTCGATCTCTCAGGCAGTATTGCATCAAAAAGCGACATCAGTGTGTAAAAGATATCACCACATGGGCTCAGGAACACTTCAGAAAACTACTGTCAGTAACGACAGCTTGTCGCTACATCTGTTAGTGCAAGTTAAAACTCTACTATGCAAAGTGAAAGCCATTTATCTTCGCTGGGCCCAAGCTCATCTAAGATGGACTAATGCAAAGTGGAAAAGTGTTCTGTGGTCTGACAAGTCCACATTTCAAATTGTTTTTGGAAATTGTGGACGTTGTGTCCTCCGGAACAAAGAGGAAAAGAACCATCCAAAGTTCAAAAGCCAGCATCTGTGATGGTATGGGGGTGTATTAGTGCCCAAGGCATAGGTAACTCACACATCTGTAAAGGCACCATTAATGCTGAAAGGAACATACAGGTTTTGGAGAATTATATGTTGCCATCCAAACAACGTTATCATGGACGCCCCTGCTTATTTTAGCAAGACAATGTTAAGCCACGTGTTACAACACTGTGGCTTCATAGTAAAAGACCTGCCTGTAGTCCAGACCTTCACCAGACCTAATCACAAAACATTAATAACTTAAAAACTTTAAGAGTTAGACCAAAGATGTATACAGCACAAACATAGCACAGACAAATTGGACAAGTTTGGGGAGTTTTTGACACATTTGTTGTCTCGTTATGATTTACACCAAACAATAAATTATTTAACATTTTGTTTCACTTTCTGTTTTGTCTTAATTAGTAAAACAATATTTTCACATGAATAAAAAGGGCACAAAAAAAAGAAATAATTCACCACTTCATCATTCATCACCACTACTGAAAGTAAACATAAGCAGGTTGGCCCACCCTGCCAATTAGGTGTTCTTTTTTTGTCTTGTAGTTTGTAACCGTATTATCCAGATAAGTGCAACCATTGAGATATCTCCGTAGAACGTCAATAAAATATAGAATATGTTTAGTTTAATTCATGCGTAAAATATGCCAATTAAATATTCCAAGAAATAAATCACACATCTTAGATAATGATATTAAAACGAGGATAATTTGTCTTCATTTCAGTATGAAGTAAGTGTTGTCGTTAACTGTTCCCAGGTGGAGGTAGGGGGCCACAATATTGCCAAGTGGTCACTCAGACCCCCTGCATCAGCCTAATCTGCCATATGTTCAAATTGGCTTGTCTGTTAACATTTCATATCTCGGGCACACTTTAAAGACATACGCATGCAATATGCTCTGTTTGGCTGTGTGCCTGATTACTTGATAAATGTGTTCATTTCCATGATTCACTTTAATGCAAAAAAAAAAAAAAACCCACACACAAATTTAAGCTCCTGAGGAATGTTGTGAGTTCTTAGATATATGACTTCATTCATAATTTGTACTAACATTGTTTTGAACGAACACCACCAAGGTCAAGTGAGATATAGCTTAAATCCTGATTAATAGATCTATAGTTAATAATCAAAATATTCTCACCTAGAATAATGCTTAGAAAAGCCTACAATTTGAGGAATTTCAATTTAAATTTAGTACATGATTGTGGCTAATCAAAAGATAGATGTATAACCTAAAAAAGTAGCTTTATAGAGTAATTTATTGTTTGAATGGACTTGAAGAGATGCAACCTTAGCCATTTACTAAAATAAAACATCCCTTCCATATACAGTGCTGAAGTTCACACATCAAAAAACAGTAAGAATACTTTTCTGAGCAAACAAGAATTGAAAGTTGAACTTGTGGCCTTTTCTCTGCTTTCGATAATATAACATGAATAAAACAGAACCATCAATAACAGTGCTGTAAATTAGAACATCATAAATATAATTGTTTATCATTGCAAAATAAACTAATAAGGAAATAACATAAGGTCAAGCGGGGCCATATGGGAAAAAATGTAATTACAGTTTTACTCCCATATGTTGTAATGTGGGCAGCACGGTGGAAGAGGGGTTAGTGCGTCTGCCTCACAATACGAAGGTCCTGAGTAGTCTTGGGTTCAATCCCAGGCTCGGGATCTTTCTGTGTGCAGTTTGCATGTTCTCCCCGTGACTGCGTGGGTTCCCTCCGGGTACTCCGGCTTCCTCCCACTTCCAAAGACATGCACCTGGGGATAGGTTGATTGGCAACACTAAATTGGCCCTAGTGTGTGAATGTGAGTGTGAATGTTGTCTGTCTATCTGTGTACCCCGCCTTCCGCCCGATTGTAGCTGAGTTAGGCTCCAGCGCCCCCCGCAACCCCAAAGGGAATGGATGGATGGATGTTGTAATGTGGCGTCCGAGGGCCAAATGATAGGAAGGCAGACTTTCAGTTTGTTGGAAGTGTGGCGTGTTTGTTGACAAAGCATGTCTTAAACATGCGGAAAACCGAAGAAAAAAAAATCAAAGTAGCTACTTAAACAATTAAAAAAGAGATACAAAAAAAGAAAATGTATTATTGCCATTAAAAAATCTTATGCATTAAATACATTGATCAAAAATATAAACGCAACACTTTTGTATTTGCTCCCATTTTTCATGAGTTGAACTCAAAGATCGAAAACATTTACTGTATACACAAAAGAACTATTCCTCTCAAATATTGTGTCCAAATCTGTATTAGTGAGCATTTCTTCTTTGCCAAGATAATCCATCCCACCTCACAGGTGTGGCATAGCAAGATGCTGATTAAACAGCACAGGGGTGCCTTAGGCTGCCCACAATAAAAAGTAACTCTGAAATGTGCAATTTTGATTTATTGGGGATCATGGGGGGCTCACGCAGTCCAACACATCTCCTTCGCATAGAGTTGATCAGGTTGTTGATTGTGGCCTTTGGAATGTTGGTCCACTCCTCTTCAAGAAGTTGCTGGATATTGGCAGGAACTGGAACACGCTGTCGTATACGCCGATCCCCACAACATCCCAAACATGCTCAATGGGTGACATGTCCAGTGAGTATGCTGGCCTTGCAAGAACTGGTATGTTTTCAGCTTCCAGGAATTGTGTACAGATCCTTGCAACATGGGGCCGTGCATTGTCATTCTGCAACCTTGAGGTGATGGTCCTGTGTGAATGGCACAAGAATGGGCCTCAGGATCTGGTCACCGTATCTGAATAGTTCCAATCATTTGTAACATTTTCTTGAGTAAAATGTGTGATAAACTAGTTCGGATGGCACCAATGTCACTAATATAATGTTAGCAGAAACATTTATTATATGTCATGATGTTCTACAGCCTGTGTAAAGTTTTCAATCTACTGTAAATGTGACATCAGAATTAATTCTAATTAGACAATAACCTGCAGAGAAATGTATACTGACACCCACCGTAAGAGAGGCGTATGTGAGCTAGCAGGCGCTTGTCGCTGCCAGCCTTGTACAGGGAGGCAAACCAGTGTTGGCGACTTGGCGACTTTTTTTGTTAACAGCTACAGCAACAAAACTACCGACTTTTTCCTGTGTTGTTGGAGACTTTTTAGTGTCCTGTAGACTCTTAGGTCAAAGCACCTAGCAGTTACTTTACTTAGCGAGCAGTGACGGTGCTGCTGTGAGCCCCTCCCCCGTTCCAGAGCACTCACAAGCGGTCACCTGGGGCCAGAATTGCAGTGGTTAGCGCATGCGCAATTCATTTGCCGTCTGGACATTTATGGTGCGTTCCAATTGTACTACCAAGTCGGAATTTCTGAGTTCCTAGCCGGAAGTTTCGACTGGAATTTTAAATGTAAATGTTTCTTGAATACATAAAGTAAAATAAATCATTGAATTTGATTTGCCTACTGTACACAGCCTCAGTCAGTTGTTCACCTCGTGTGTGTGTGCATGCGTGTTTGTGTTTGTGTGTGTGTGTGTGTGTGTGTGTGTGTGTGTGTGTGTGCATGTTCTTGTATTTCTACCCTTCTTGAGACAACAACAAGGAAAATGACCTTTCATATGAGGAGCGGTGAACAAGTTAGGATCAAAATCACGGAAAACCATTGCATCTAATAGAGAATGTCTCATTTGCACCCCTGGTGGTGAAATCTATCAAAATAGGGATTTTTCAAATTGACTGTGTGTCGGTTTTAAAAGTGCTCCCTCTCTGGTCAACATATGTAATAAGTGTGTGTAAGAAATTGAAATGTGCCCCTTTTGGCCAAAATTAATTTGAAAAAATAATAAAAAAATAAAAAATATGTATATATATATATATATATATAGAGAGAGAGAGAGAGAGAGAGAGAGAGAGAGAGAGAGAGAGAGAGAGAGAGAGAGAGAGATACTGAATTAACTTGAAGTTAATAATGAATATTAAAACCAATTACAAACAAAAAATTCAAAAAGTGTACTAAAAGCAGTCTTTTTCTCACAATGTGTCGACTTTTTTCTTTTAAAATCGGGAACAATTTGTCATATTCTTTCTGTTTCTGTAATATTGCAATGTTTTCTTGTAAAAGTATTACCTTTTTCTCCAAAATTATTACTTTTTAATGCAAAATGGTGACATTTGTCATAAAAAATTTGGACTTTTATCACAATATTGGCAATTTTTTTGTTGTCTTTGTAAAATAGTGACATTTTTTGAGTATAATTATGACTTGTCATAATTTTGCCAAGTAAAATTGTGATTATTATAATATTGCCAACATTTTTCAAGTTTTTTTTAATAAAATTGTCACTTTTGTTGAGTTTAATTACGACTCTTTGAAAATTGCGACTGTTGAGTAAAATTTCTACTTTTATCATAATATTGCACAAATGTTCAGTTTTCCTTGTAAAATGTTGACTTGCGTTGAGTAAAATTATGACTTTTATCATAATACTGCCAAAATTCTAAGTTTTTCTTGTGAAATTGTGACCTTTTTCTTGTGAAATTCCAAGTCATTTTTTACAACAAGCGGTTTTATATTTGCATAGTTTGTATATATTATTAATGTTGTAAATACAAATCTTTATACATCTAGAAAGGGTGGTCCTAAAGAGGTAGGCATTTTTCAGAGCACTCAAGAAGGTAACAAATACAACAGTGTGTGTGTGTGTATGTGTGTATGTGTGTGTGTGTGTGTGTGTGTGTGTGTGTGTGTGTGTGTGTGTGTGTGTGTGTGTGTGTGTGTGTGTGTGTGTGTGTGTGTGTGTGTGTGTGTGTGTGTGTGTGTGTGTGTGTGTGTGTGTGTGTGTGTGTGTAACAAAAGTTGACCATCTAGCTAGCTCGCTTATGATGTCAGTCAGTGCAGAGAGAAGATCCACACACCTCCAGACTACAAATGAAATGCGCATGTGCAAAGTTGTCACTTTTTCCGCCTTGGTTTACAGAGCGAGATGTAAATGTCAATATTTCTTCACTGTCAATTCAAGCTAATATAAATCACTGCAATGTCCCAATTCCATCATTCATGTTAATGAGCCAGTCATCAGATTTGTTTCTTTAGAGAATAATACAACCCTCCATTTTGTTGATCAAATGTGATACATTTAACAAAGCAGAACAGCATCGATTTAAAAGGACAAAAAATGAAAAATCAAAAGAAGAAAGTTTAAATTGCAATTCAAATCAAACGGCAACACAGTTGACCCTTGTTTATTGTGGTAATTGGTTTCAGACCCAAAAGCCATAAGTGAGTTTCCTAAAACAATATTTTTATCTAAAATCATTTTCGTTTTCTTGGTATCTTGTTTCCAAAGAAAGATTAATTACAGCACAATTATTTAAAGTCAAAAGAAGAGATTAAAAAATAGGTTCTGCCTTACCAGTCATAAACCTTACTGCACATGACACACAGATGAACACTTTTACCCACTCGAGCAGTCGTTGCCTCACTCGTAATATAATCAAGGTGGATTATACATTTTTCTGTTGCAGGTAGGGCTGCAGCTAACGACTATTTTGATAGTCGACTAGTCATCAACTAATCTGATTATGAAATGTAAATCTTTTTATTGACTCTAATTTAGCCATCGGCTTTTAAAATTCAGCTTGCTATATAATTTGGCATGTGCTAACTAACAATAAAGATAACTACTTCATTAAAAAAATATGTCATTTTATTGTAACTTAGCAAATTGGGCAGCTACACATATACAATTAGCTATTAAACGTTTGTCATTTTACAAAAAGGGCAGGCAAAGGGCTGACAAAAACAAAGTGTCATGTTTTTTATGTAAAAAAAAAAAAGGGCCGTTAAAATATCTATGACAATAAAACAACACCAAAGCTAACTGACTTCCTCAAAAAGAAAAGTGCATTTTGTGATGATTTGTTTAGAAAGCTGCACACGGGTATTATTATTGATCACGGATTAACTCCTGGCATTTTAGCTGTCTAATACTCTTTGTATATTATTGTGTTATTGATTAGTTCTTGGCATTTTAGCCATCTACCATATTGTATAATTATTATTTTATGATGTCTGATCCATGTTGCCTAATGCTTGTGTGTGTGACTGACTTTAGAATCAGAATCAGAATAGTTTTATTGCCGTTGTTTGAGAACGGGTTCACAAACAAGGAATTTTTCTTGGTGCAAACATGCGACATAAAACACATATAACACATATTTGGTAATAAAAAGAGCTGTGACTGAGCTATCAGATAGACTTAGAAGGAATTCAAGGAATTCAAGGAGCTGCTGTTAGGAGTTATTGTTCATTTGCCTGATGGCCGAGGGGAAAAAACTGTTCAGGTGGCGGGAGGTGTGGGTCTGGATGGAGCGTAGTCTCCTGCCTGAGGGGAGAGGGGAGAATAGTGTGTGTCCAGGGTGAGAAGAGTCAGCTGTGATCCGACCCACACGCCTCCTGGTCCTGGAGGAGAACAAGTCCTGGAGGGATAGATATTATGCCTTTCTTTTTCTTTGAAACTGCAAATTGACGCTTCTTCACACTTGAAGTAAATAACAGATAAAGTATATAAAATGATATAAACAAAGTTTGCTGGTACTCTAAATTGATATAAGTAATTTTTCATACATCTTTGTCTATCTTACCGAGTAGAAACGCTATCCTCCAGAAGTCGAACATGCCTCTGCTTTCAATGCTCTCGCATCACAAAGCAAGGTCCACTTTTCAAAGTGAGCAAGTTGTTTATGTATTTGAAGTGTTTAGGGTGAAATGTTTACGTTGTTTGCCATTTGTCTCTTCCTGTTGCTGCCGGTCATTGCTTTTACTCGCGCATGTTCGATTCCGTTGTAAAAGCACGGGCAATGACATCACCACCAACCATTGTCGACAAATTTGTTGGTGACAAATGTATTTATTGTTTGTTGTTTACAATGTAGACGAATAATTGCAACCCAAGTTGCAGGCTGAAGTTCAAAGCCATTTCACACCATCATGCCAAATTCTAATTATGTTTCTGCCTGATGCAAACAATTCATTTTTAAGTGATGGACCAACGACAGATTGACTGAGATGGTAACACAAGCGTTGATTCTTGGGATATCAAATTGAGTGAAACAATTTGTAAAGATACAGGACAATATTCATTCTGTAAAGTATTTAAATGGCACAAAAAAAATAAATTACAATGTCAATTTTTAAGCATACTGGAGAGACTGGCTGTTATCATCTTAGGAGGCCATGGTTGACTTGAGCCAGTTTGTGAATGAGTTTGGCTCGATTACACTCCAGCCAGGTTTGGCCATGCTGCAAAGACAACAGAGACGCTCATGGTTGAGGGCCAGGAGCTCAAAGGACTGTGTTTGTGTGCCACCGCTACGGAGCTATGACAAAGTTTACCTTCTCTCCCAGCCAGCAAAGTTACACCAAACTTTATGTGACACACATACAACTAATACAGCAAACATTCATAACCTCAGCCCTGTGTGCATAAATGTAATGTACCGTAATGTAATATTGAATCTACACCATGCTTTATTAGCATCGCATCCTAGATTAAAAAAAACAATAGTAAAAGGTATATATATATTTTTTTTTTAATTAAAAAAAATGCTTGGAAACAGATATTTTTTGGCGGCCCTATAGAGGATGCTTGCGGCCCAACAATGAGCCCTAGCCCTATGGTTAAGAAAAACAATGGTTTATACAATTTAAAAGTCAGGCTTGTTCGACAGATAGAATGAGCCGTAGAATCTATCTACATTGTAGGTCTTTTTGTACTCATAAAGGCGTAAGTATAGTCATTAACACTAGAAGTCCCAGCATTTTTCTGTCTACCTAGAAGACCCAGAGAGGGGTCATTTGGCCCGACGCTTTTCCCGAATACACTAATCACTCATTTTGTTATGGTAATGAGGCTGTTAGGGGCAGTTTGTCTAGGTAGACAGAAAAATTATACATGTGGGAAATGCCGAAAGGAGCAATGGCAGTGCCAGGATTGTGAGTGACTGCTCAAATGTATGTCAGTCACGTTTACATGGACATGGTTTTTCATTCTTTGTAAATATGCTTTTTTCTTTGTAATTTTTTTTTTTTAAACTATTTTTGGCACACAAAAATAACAATTGCTTCTGCAACAACCCTCCACACCAAAACTGGGAAAACAGTTGCTTTTTCATTCTTTGTAAATATGTTTTGTTTTGTATTTTTTTTAACAATAAATGTCAGAGTGTTGATCCCTTCATTCTGTTGATCCTTGCAAAAACACACACAACCTACCTCAGAACTAAAGCTTGAGCTGTAAGGTCCCCTCCCCCACACAGGCTCAAGTGGCCCCCTGCCGTGTGCCACTAACAGCCACATTTTCATAACAAAAGGAGTGTCCACAGGGGGGACTAGGGGTCAAATGACCCTCTTGTGTGTTTTCTAGGTAAAAATGTCAATTGACCCTTCTCTGGGACTTCGCGTGTTAACCGTGTTATAGAAGTGGTGCATGGTGTTTTAATTGATGACTCTCTCACTTTTAAACCTTTTCTTGATAAACTGGTGAAGAAACTAAAACTTTTTTTTTTTTTCTTCCGTAATAACATATGTTTTTATTTTGGTGTAAAAAAGCAACGTGTGTCTGCCACATTTTTATCTGGGCTAGATTATGGTGATATTTTGTATGTGAATGCTACTTATTCCTGTCTACAGATGGTGGACTGTGTTTACCATGCTTCTTTGAGGTGCATCACAAACTGTAGAGCCATGACACACAACTGTGAATTGTACTCTCGGGTGGGATGGCCTTCTCTGTCCATTAGGAGACAGTGTCATTGGTACATGTGTATTTACAAGGCTCTTTTGGGACTATTTCCCGATTACATTTGTGCATTGATTTCACAGAGAAGTACGGAGTCTCATGCACTGAGATCCAACGATCAGCTGTTGCTCTTTGTCCCTTTTACTCGCACTGAGCTAGGGAAAAAAGCTTTTGTCTTTGCAGCTCCTGGTGCTTGGAACATGCTACAAAGAGACTGGAAGCTGACTGAATTGTTATCCTTAAATGCTTTTAAATCTAAACTGAGAGCATTTGAAGGAGCCTCGGTTATCTGTAACTGATTTACTTGATGTCCATCCTGTCATTTTAATGTGTAATGTGAATGTCATTTTATGTGTAACTTTGCTGCCTCTTGGCCAGGACTCCCTTGAAATCTCAAAGGGATTTTTCCTGGTCAAATAAAAGTTAAATTAAAAAAATGTAAAATTAAAAAAACGGCTCAAGAAAAAAAAAACATAACTTTGAAGTACATTTGCTTGAATACTTTAACTCTTTGGCCTTGTTACTTATTTCTAATAACTTTGCTTAACGTGATTTCATTAAGTTGAAGCAATTTCATGCAATTTTCTCCAAGGTGCTATTTAAATAGTTTTACATTGAACAGTGCATAGCCTTATCTGTACGTGCTGAAGTATTAATTTAAAAAGATGCACTGTGCAACTATCATGCTTAAAGAGAGAACCAGTCACTATACAGCAACTCAATTGTTTAAAATCATTGACAAGAAAACATTAATGCAATTTGTACTGCTCTCTTTAATTACAGTTGGGGATTTAGCGGAAAGTTTTTAATGTAATTAAACTTTAAAATGAGTTTGAAGATGCTCTTTGTGCTCTACTAATAAATGTATTCACTTCAGGGAGGGAGTATGCATGGTCCCAAATCTCACTGTGTGTAATTCTGGAGTTTATAACAACAGTGGGACTGAGCCCTGGAGGTGAGACTAAGTTTGGACTTGATCTATTGTGAAAAGATCCCACAGGGAGCCTGTTGGGAATTGGGAATGCTCATCATGCAGCTGTCAGGCCATTCCTTTAATACCGTCACTCCCAACCGAAGGATGAAGGAAACTGACACTCTAAGGGGGTCATATTATGATTTTTTTTTTCTACATTTAAAACTGTACTTTGTAATCTATATCAGAATCAGTTTTATTGTCCAAGTACAATATTTTTGTCTTGGTAGTCTGTGCTCGCTTTGTTCAATAGCATGTGGTTTTTAGGTCCATTTTTTGCATAAATGATGTTTTACAGATTATTTTCAAAACACTTTCTGAGCGTCTCTTCAGGATGCGCCACTTAATGGACAGTAAGCCCAGTATGTGACATCTCAAATTGTGCCAGCTACTCAAATAGATGCAAAACAATTCAGATGTTCTTTTAATTTAAATTGGAAAGTTGATTTAAAAATGATCAAATGCCTATATTCTATCTCATCAGTCTAGTTTTATACAAATGCATCAGACAAAATGTCAATGCTTCAGTCAAATATACGTTCTCCGCCATTTTATACAGTCACACATCTTTTAAGAAAACTCGCCCTAACCTAAATGAGATTGGTCGTGATCATGGTCAATGTTTAATTAACATCTGAAAGTACAACAGTGCCTTTCACTTTGTAAGTAGATGTATTATGGTGTGGTGATGTTATGAGGCTTCGTTTTGAAATTAGGAGTGCGCAATATCATCATGGCTCAAATAGGTTTAGTGGTGAGACATTTCCAATCAAACAGGTAAACCATAAGCTATTGCCTTTTGTTCAAACACCTGGTAGACATGAAATGTGGTTTTATATGGTGGCCTTACAGTATAATCCTAGGAAAATCCAAAAAACACAGATCTAAATGGAGAGGAACATGATTTTATTGCACCGCATTGTCTTTCCCATGCATATTTCGTGAACATACCGTACTGACCGCCCATTTTTTCCTGGAAATTAGGACTGAAAAAGAATAATAATTTACTTTAAAAAAAAATAACAAGGGCCACCATTGATCTATCCCTAAATGTTTATTCTTGTCACCCGCACACCAGTGACCTGGCGAGATGCAGCCACAGGTGTTGTGCAAGTCAGCAAGCAACAGAGGGACAGTTGTAATGCATGAATCATTTTTAGGCCAAGATTTCTGGTCTCAGCTATGAACCAAGGCAGGGTAGCTCTCTGTCAGGTTTGAGTGCGTGACATGACGTCAACTCTGTCATCAACGACATTGTCAACAATTTTGTTTTCTCGTTCACGTTTGCAAGTGAAATGATTGCAATTATAGAGAGAAGGAGAGTTTTTTTGGCAAGTTAATATCGCGCAAAACAAGCATATAATGTAAGCCTGTGTTGAATAAGCTGGCGCATTGACACATTGGCAGGTCTATTGGTCACTCTGTGGGAGAAGGACTGATGTGATAAGGCGTTTATATGTTTCTATTTTTTAAATATCATTTTAGGATCTACTACCAGCTCAAGGTCTACTGACCAATGCAATTGATGGGTTGGCTACCCCAGCTGTAGAGTATCTCAGAAATATATTAGTAACATAATATCATATAATATTGTCTGCAGTAAATCATACCCATTTCCATTGAGGGTTGGACTCCACCATGGCTGCACTTTGTCATCGATTCTGTTCAGAACTTTTATGGGCAGAATTTGTAGGTGCAGTCAGAGCACTGAGAGGATATACTTTGGTGGCTGTAGTATTGGGTATCTGCTTTCTGCAGATTATGTGGTCCTGCTGGCTTCATCTTTCCGCGATCTTCAGCTTTCACTGAATCGGTTTGCAGCCAAGTGTGAAGCAACTGGAATGAGAATCAGCACATCTAAGTCCAAATCCATGGATCTCGCCTGTAAAAAGGTAGAGTACCATCGCAGTGTTGGGGATGATATCTTTTCCCAAGTAGAGGAGAATGAGTTTGACAGGCAGATCAATGCAGTGTCTTCAGTGATGCGAACTCTGCATTACTGTAAGGTGGCGGGGCTCTCCCTTAGGGAGGTCTGTCATTAGGGGAGGAGTTCTGAGTAAAGTTGCTGTTGCTGTACATCAAAAGTAGCCAGATGAAGTGGCTCGGGCTTTTAGTCTGGATGCCCCCAGACGTTTCCCTAGGGAGGTAAACAGGGTATGTCCGACTGGTATGAGGCCACAGGAAAGACCCAGGACACGCGGGAGAGACTATGTCTCCCAGCTGGCCTAGGACCACCTCTGGATCCCAGAGGAAGAACTGGACGAAGTAGCCGGGAAGAAGGATGTCTGGGATGCTCTGCCTAAGGGGCGTGCCCACATTGCCAGTTTAGATGGTGGTTCACTGCTGTTCGGCAATTTGCCATGCTCAACCAAAGGCCGCGTTAACATGTGGCCTTGTTTTCACTGCGTTCACTTATTTTGTTTCACCGTTACCAGCTCAACAATTTGTATGCACAGTGCACGACCCATTATATATATGTTTTAGATTATAATACTTTTATGAATCAAAATTGTATTAATTGTCCAGCCCTAGATCTGTGGTACTACCACGTCAATCTGCGTGGGCGCCATGTTCAAAATGTGTTGACAAAAGCTTTCAGCCATTGCAGAGACACTGTTCACAACGGTTTGAGAAATGCTACGAACTGCCATTCAAAGAGTGAACATTGAATGTTGCTGCCCCTGCGATCAGACCCTTGATAAGCGGAAGAAGATGCATTGATGGATAGATTGATGGATTGAATGCTAGTATACTCTGACTTACCACATGCTATTTGGCTGTGGTTAATGAAGCGATTAAAAAAATAAAAATAAAAAAGATTCAATGATCGGCGTTAGTGTGAGAAAGTATTGAGCCTTCTAAACCGAGGTGTGAAGTTTGACACCCGAGACTCACTTCTCCCCGCCCTGCTCTGTTGAACTCAATTTTCACTGCCCGACTACTGTTGTGTATGTCACACCTGATGAATGCATGAGCATGAGAATGCCACGCTGAGCTGGGTTCTGTTTGAATGCCACCAGTGAAAAGATGCTGTGTTTTTTTAACATTCGGAATGGATCTTGCCATTTGTAGATGTCACTTTTATTGTACAGTTCTACTGCCGACTGCTATCACGATTAGTTGATGTATAATATAAAAAGGGTTCAAATGTATTTTTATGTTGTACCACTATATATTTCTGTACCATCAGACGTGATTGGTCCAATCAACTTCTAACATATGAAGTAGTAGTTTTAACATCAATGACTCTTTGTGCGCCCCCTTGAGAATGCCACCCTGGAAAATTGCCTTTGTGGCCCATTGCTGAACACTGAACATGTGAACTAACATGCTTTGATAACACAGTAGGCACATCCATTTTGGACTAAACCATATATATTTTTGTTTGATTTTACCTTTCATCTATTTTATTTGACATAACATATAACATTAAGGAATACACTTTTGTTCACAATGAAAACATATACCTTTGTTTTCAATACAGGTTGATAAAAACAGACATTTCTAACATGGTTTTCACGCCTTTTAGAGTCTTTACACGACATGTTTGAGTATTGTATAAACCATTTTTATATACGTACGTACACACTCTAGCAGGTGTGCTTGTTCTGTTGTCCGATAAAAGAAAACCAACACTTCACCCTTCAGCTGCAACTGTCAAACTCACATTTTTCTGTTTTGACATTTCGTAAACATTGACAGCTGGAACGCCAGATAGTGGATGAGATTGGTAGAATGAATTCACCACTCAAGCGTGTGTGTGTGTGTGTGTGTGTGTGAGGGGGGGAATAGAGAAAATACCCATCATACACACTTGAAACCACACCAAATATAAAAAAAAAACTTCAATTTAACTTTCAATTTTATAAAATGGTGTGTGTTAAAAGTGTGTGTAGTTAGAGATAGTCTCCGATGATTTAAATCAGTTAAGGAACTCTCACCTTACTGCCGCTGGCCCCATTGAGAACATGGATCGGAACAAACACTATTTCAAGAATAGAGGCTTGAGGCTACTCAAACATCCATAGAGATTAAGTTAATTATCTTTTTAGTATCTGCTGCTGAGAGCTATCACTCTCCTTCCTGGTTAATGCATTGAGGAGTTAGAAAAACTGTCAAGTTGTTAAAGCATCAAGTGATGAATCCCCTATACTGTCACAATGAACAGTAAACTCATAGAATTAGCTGAGCTACATGAAAATGCCCATCACTTTGCATACAAAAAGAAGGAGAATAACTGCCAGCAGTTTTTTAGGTTACATTTTGAAAATCACCAAAGTTGTTGTTGCAAATTTATGTTTTACATTGTGTTCTCTGACTGTATAACATTTGTGTATATTGCCCAGAATAGGTTGCACACTATTCTATACTATACTGTTCTGTTATGTCCAAACTATGTCCAAACACATTGGACATAGTTTACCCCTGCTTTCGGTGAGAACATCGGAGAATTGTTAAACATCATCTGTAGCAGTGATTTTTGTTGGTAAATGAGAGATGAAGAAAAATTATCATCATACCAACATTTGCATTTAAAATATGTTAATTTACTTGGGAAATTACCATCATCTCAGGGGCCTTGTGGTTAGAGTGTCCGCCTTGGGACTGGGAGGTTGTGAGTTCACTATTGTTCATTTTTTTAAATGTTTTTTTGTTTTTTTTAATACATAGCTGTAATGATAATGTAAACGAGGGATTTCTAATCACTGCTATACTGGAATTCTTATTAATATTTATACTGTTGTTGATATTATTCATTTGTGTTTGACTACTTTTAATTGTTTTGTTTTTGTGTCATGTTTTTGTGTCTTCTCAATTGCTCTGTTGATTGCTATTATGAATGTTGCTGGGTCGGGTTTGGCTTTGGAATTGGAATTGTATTATTATGGTATTATTGTATATCATTTTGTTGGATTGATTAATAAACACATTTTAAAAAATTAATAAAAAAAACATCCCAGCCGAGTCATACCAAAGACTACAACAAATGGGACCCATTGCCTCCCTGCTTGCCACTCAGCATCAAGGGTTGGAATTGGGGGTTAAATCACCAAATGATTCCAGAGCACGGCGCATGCTGCTGCTCAATGCTCCCCTCACCTCCCAGGGAATGAAATGCATAGGACAAATTTCACCACACTTATTGTGTGTGACAATCATTGGAACTTTAACTTTTTTTAACTTTAAAATAAGGAAAACTTGGATTTAAATGTTCACCATCAAACCACAGTCAAATCAATAATATAAATAGTGTTGGCCCTTGGACATTACAAGTAGCGGCATTACTAGTTTAACTATTTTTTTCGGTATAAGGGTCGTAACATGGATGTTTTCTACATCAAATAGCTTTTCAGTGTTAAACCGATCACGCCCGAAGCTGATGCGTATAAAAAAATGCCCACGACTCGTCTGATGCTGCCAAGATGTAAAGTGGCACAGCACACACAATAGCAGAGAAGATGGCACAGGCGTCCTAACGATGGAAATCACCATGGCGCTATGTCACTTTTCTAGACATCACTGACATCACCAACTAACTTTAGTCCATGGTCTCTCAACACTGAATACATATTACAATACACCCTGACTGGGATTTGAACCATATGCCACATGTACAGTACTGGAGTTTAAACACGGTATATTTAAGGCTGCCAACTGAGAGTTCCTGTCACAGGGTGGAATCAAAAGCCAATTCTGGGCTCCTTCATGGCGCGTAGGCCTCAGACATGTTTCATGCTGTCTTATGTCTCTTCTTCTTCAGTGTTACCCATCTTAAAAAGCATGAGGGTGTGTAATCTGCCTGCTATAAAGACTTATACATTTTTTTATTTTTTTTTGCAGAGATTCTTTCTTCATTGCCTTTTTGTCCATTCGTCACTCTCGTGTTGTGTTGTTGATTTGACTCTATCACTTAACATGCAACTGCCAGGAACCCAACCCCTGCATAATCATTACCATTACCGAGTGTTGCCGAGGTTGAGTCGGTTCCCAAAGCTGTAGTATCAGCATTACTCTTTTTTTTTTTTAATGGAAGGCAAAAAAAAAATGGGGAAAAAAAATAAAATGATAGGAAACAAGGGAAAACAATGGGATTCTCCTTGAGTGGTGGTGTGCGAGAGAGAGCCATTAGAGCAAGAACGAGCGATATTGATAGAGTCCAGTTTCTATTTTTTTCTATACAAGAAAACATACATTTTGATTGGACTGATGAGTATTTGCGCACTGCTCAGGGACAAATTTGATGGATGAAAATTTGGATAATGGGCCAAAATGTGCAGGAAAATTGCAAGATTGTGCATAATTTGCAGGGATTGGTTGAATTTGCCAGAAATGGCATGGTCACAGCATTGTAAACTGCTGAAGTGTCAGCTGCTGTGTCACGATGACTGGTATTGCTTAAGATGCATTCATGCTTAGAAGAACAGGTCAATGTATTTGTGTATGTTTTGGGACCTATAACTTATATACCGTACGTCCTTGGGCAACATTTTAAAAAAATATGCTAAAGTACTATTAAAATGTAGATTATGCCTATATGACATTGTACACGGACAATGAGTGTGTGTGTGTGTGTGTGTGTGTGTGTGTGTGTGTGTGTGTGTGTGTGTGTGTGTGTGTGTGTGTGTGTGTGTGTGTGTGTGTGTGTGTGTGTGTGCGTGCGTGTGTGTGTGTGTGAGAATGGGTGTGTTACTATGTCTGCTGAGACATGATAAGGCTATTAATAATGAGTGTGTTCGTTCTGTCATTAGTCAATGCACAGTCACTTTCTGGTCCATATTGGGTTTTCTTTTACACACATAGACAATAACATCACGAGAGAGGAGGGTATAGAACGAGGAACATGGTGGGGACAGAGATAAAGTCTTTCACTTTGACACCGTAAATACACATCCTCGTGAGGTCATAGTCATTGAGTTCCACAAAACAGCTACAGCCCATACAGTGCTATTATTGCCATGCAGACACACCGTTATCCATCTTCAGGATGAATTAGCTATACCTTTATATATAAGACTTGCCATTGTTGGAAAAGAGGATATAACATTTTAGGAAACAGGAGCTCTGTAGTTGAAATATCAATTGACGAGTTATCTGAGATACAAGCTGTCTCTCAGCTTTTTTATGCTTTAAGTTGCGGGCATAATTTGAGTTGCGAGCATTTTTGCCGCCGGTTGAAATAGTATTTGTAAGAGGGTTGTGCCGTTTGCGCAATAAAGAGTTTCTATAGTGTTGCATGTTGTCCTTCCTGCTTCGTTTATACAAAAAACAAACATAGGGTTGGATTAAAAAGTTTCTCATGATCTGGCATCACTGCTGCAGCCTGTCTGCTTTTTGTTGTTTTTGTTTCTGGGTCATGAGGCGAAGCCACCTGTGCGCACACCTGATACCTATTTCCTCCTGACTACTTAAGCTCTCCAATACATTCACTCGGTGCCAGTAAATTCCTGATAGTTCACCCTTCCAGTTGTGTTCATCTCCAATAATGGTTATGATAAAAACATTAGCGCTCCACCTACGCCAGCCCTCATCTGCTCATGAACACCCGTGCTCACCTGCGTTCCAGCGATCGACGGCGCGACGAAGGTCTTCACCCGATCATCGATGCGGTCGGCGGCTAGCGTCGGATAGCGTGTCTGCTATCCAAGTCAAAGTCCTCCTGGTTGTGTTGCTGCAGCCAGCCGCTAATACACCAATCCCACCTACAGCTTTCTTCTTTGCAGTCTCCATTGTTCATTAAACAAATTGCAAAAGATTCACCAACACAGATGTTCAGAATACTGTGGAATTTTGTGATGAAAACAGAGCTGTTTGTATTGTGATACAATGTGTCCGAATACTTCCGTTTCAACCATTGACGTCACGCGCAAACGTCATCATACATAGACGTTTTCAACCGGAAGTTCCTCGGGAAATTTAAAATTGCATTTTATAAGTTAACCCGGCCGTATTGGCATGTGTTGCAATGTTAAGATTTCATCATTGATATATAAACTATCAGACTGCGTGGTCGGTAGTAGTGGGTTTCAGTAGGCCTTTAAATACACAGATATTGTTTTACATCCTTTTTAGTGTAGGTTATTAGATGTTTGTTACCATGAATGCACAATTTCAAGTCCATCCATCCATCCATCTATTTTCTACCGCTTGTCCCCCGAAAAAAAAAAAAAAATCCATAACGTGTTGGTCTGACAAAAAGACATTAGTTGCACACAAACACACACGCACACACAATCACACACACAAAGGAACCAAATGAGGACACAAGTGGCTGCCAAAGAACAAGCAATGCTAAACACATCAGCTGTATTATACACCCGCACAAATACAGATGGGAGCAACAGATGCAGAAACACACGGACATTTCCTGACTGATGGATTCCGTCACCATTTAGCATCATCAATCCACGATGATGTATGATTGGTAATTATTGAAAACGTAGTATTTACAAGACAAAAAAATATGTATCTTGCATCAATTCCAATAAATCCTCTTGCCAGTCAAATTGTTTATGATGAGATAAAAGTAAAGAAACTACACACACATACACAACACAGAATTGTTGTGAGGTTGCTGTGGCACAGAAGCAGACCTTTGAGACATTTGTGATTAAGAGCTATGTAAGTAAACTGTGATTGATTGGTTGAAGTCGCCGTTTCAGACTGAATACATTGATTTTTTGATGCCCTCCTGCTTCCACATTTTTCATCTGATTTCAACCATTCTAACTTCAAAATGTTTAGCCTATTCAGGACACGTGTGCTCGCCATCAACAATTCTCCAAAAAATTCCCGGATTTCCCAGAATGCACAGTTTCCCGGGAAATATTTCCCATTCAAAATGAATGGGCCATTTTTCAAACTTCCACAATTCCCGCATTGTTCGCTTATTTAAACCGTTTCACCTTCAACACATTCCATTCATCCTGGAAATTAAAACTATAATTTTTCTAAGTTAAAACAAATTCCAGTAATTTTCAGAATTCCCGCTTTTCCAAGCCCTATTTCCACGTTTTTTTTTTTATTTCGACGACTACTTCTGCATTTTTCAACCCATTCCATCCGTTCCACCATCAAAACATTCTATTACCATTTCTCAATTAAAAATGGTTGCTATTTCAACATTTCTTGACCAATTAATTTCCTACAGCAACCAAATCAGCTCATTCAGCACATTCAAGCTATTTATCATTTTGAAAATAATTCCAACTTTTCCCAAAATTTCCAGGAAATGCCCATTGAAATGAATAGGAAATCTTTCTAAGTTCCACAGTTCAACCAATTTAAACCGTTCCACCTTCAACACATTCTACTCATCCTGTACATTTAAACGAACACTTACCCAAGTTCCAGACCAAATTCCGGTTTTCCTGGAATTTCTTGAATTCTGTAATACTAATTCTCAAATGTAAATTGTCACTACTAACACATTTCCCAACCGATTCGAACAATTCTAACACCGATCTAATCAGCTCATTCAGGACAGTCATGCTATTTATCACCTTCAAAATATTCCCACTTGAAATTTACAAATTACTACTAAATTCCCAAAAAAATGAATGGGACTTTTTTAGAAGTTTCACAAATCCCACATTTCGAAACTGATTAAAGTGATTCCAACACCTACTAATTCAACTCATTCAACACATACACGCTATTGTTAATTTTCCCAAAATGTTCACTATTCCTGAAACTCACAAATTGTCAGGAAATTGCCGTTTAAATGTCATTTTTCCAAATTCCACAATTCACAGATTTCTTAACTGATTCAGTTAGTTCTAACACCAACCCGTTTAGCTCATGAGTTGTATTACATGGCACAATCTTGGAAATGTATGTACTGTTTTAATGTTAGCATGCTAATGCTTTATGCTAGCCTTTTAGTTATTTTGTAACGTTTTGACCTAATAATCATTGATTTCCTTACTTAATGCCATCTCAAAAGTAAGGTTAAGTTTTGTACGTTTTTAACTTACTAAACATGGATTTTGTTACTTGGCACCATGTTAGAAGTGTGCTAGCTGTTCTCGTGTTAGCATGCTAACTTTTTATGCCAGCATTTTAGCTAATGGGATATATTTAAAACAAAAAATGTATGGATACTGTTACTTTGTAACTTATTGCGTTATGCTAACTCTTCTAACTATACCAACAGTTAGCATTTCAAGATTCTTTACACATTTCAGTACAGTGTCTGCTCTCCACCTCTCAAACTATTTCTAACCATTAAACTATTTAAACTTTCAAATCATTTCTACATTTGACTAGAATTTTCGTTAGTGTCAGCTCTTCAACATTAAAACCATTTTTAAATTCATTATACATTCAAATAGCATTTCAGTGTAGCGTCAACTATTCAAAATTCAAACTATTATTACATTTGTTCTACATTCCACCAGCATTTCAGTTCAGCTTCAGAATTGGAGCATTCACACGCAATTTCTCATTTCCCATGTATTTTGTCTTTTATTTGTTTGGCTTTATCCCCATCTCTTTTCTTTGTTCCTGCTTTTCCAGATTATTTTCAACATCTGCCTATGAACTATTTCAGCCTGCAACACAGGGACAGAGACCACTGGCGTCACACCTAAATGGATTGTTCATTGTTCAACTCTCAAGATCAATTTATCTTGACAGACTCATCAATAGGCGGGCTCCGATCGCTTATATTGCGTAAATGCGCATTTCGGTCTGGTCTAATTTCGTTTTAAACTACATGAGCCATTTTAAAGTTCTCTGTTAAACTTTTCTTTTATGATTGTTGGACTGTGTTTATTTATTTGAGTGTATATTATCACGCTATATGGACAAAAGTTCTTCATTACAACAAATCTTACATGATGATGCATTCAATTTGTTGAATCTGGCTAATCCATTAGTCGGATTGACTTTTTTGGTTAGAGTGTCCGCCCTGAGATTGGTAGGTCGTGAGTTCAAACCCAGGCCGAGTCATACCAAAGACTATAAAAATGGGACCCATTGTCTGGCACTCAGCATAAAGGGTTGGAATTGGGGGTTAAATCACCAAAATTATTCCCGAGCGAGGCCACCGCTGCTGCTCACTGCTCCCCTCACCTCCCAGGGGGTGGAACAAGGGGATGGGTCAAATGCAGAGGGTAATTTCACCACACCTAGTGTGTGTGTGACTATCAGTGGTACTTTAACTTTAACTTTACCCCGAACTGTAACTGTATGCTCATAATTCTGTAAGTAATGTTACGTGTTTGGAACCATTTCTGTTGCAGCAAGACTACAATGGCCCCAACCCCAACCAATAGTTTAAGGATGAATTAAAGATTGTGAGCTAACTTTAAGATCCAATAGAAAGTCAATCCAAAATGCTTAATTTTGTTCATTTATTGCAGAAAAAACTGTACCATCCTGCGCAGAAACTCAATCAAAGTTCCATGTAATTGTCTTGCTATAGCGAGAAACAATAGAAAAACAAATACACAGTGGTCATATATCTTCGTCTCAAACTCTGAAAGACTCACAAGGTCGACAATGCAAGACACATTTAATGATGACACCCCCAACAGAGCTTGCAATGAGGAAGTTTCGGTGTTGGATAGTCTTGTGATTAATTTACTATTCAGTTTGACTTGTTCACCTCATGTTTTATTCTTTTCTTCAGCTGTATTCCCTTACATCCTAACCCTTACATTGCATTGCATTTATTTTCTTCTACCAACTGTGTGTGGAAATAAGGACAATGCAGGTCTTCTTCAGCTGGATCCGTTGTGATTTGGTGCTTGACTGAATTGTTAAAATGATGGCTACAATGGACAGTAATGCATGTCCGTGTGTGTATATGAGATAAAATACAGTAGGTAAGTGATTTTGTTTGTCTCACCTCAGCAGGATGTGCCATGGTTACATTAAACCCTCCAATGCGCATTAGCTTTTCACACCTTGTTCCGCTGCCAGGCCCCTCCAGAGATGTCACCAAGGAGTGACTGTTGCATCAGAAATATGCTCAATTATATTTCACAATACACTAGATCCTCATAATGGCAAATACCATTTAGGACGGATTTGCATAATCTCTGACACGATTCAGCCCTCTGTTGATCGAATCCATTTCAGGTATTATGAGTAATCTTTTACATGTTTTTGGTATATGTTTAAACAACATCACAGGTTTTAGGAGTTGTTAGGGGGATATTTGCCACCCTAAAGCAGAGTGAAATGCATAAGGAGTCTCACGCTCTATTCACTCTGCTCTATTCAAGGACACAATGAGTACTCCCTGGGCTTGATTTACTAGGATCCAAATACCACGCGGTAAACAGCGTGTGCAATCTTTAAAATAGCATGCAGTAGTAGTGGGTGATCTTGTGATCTACTAACGCTGCGTGTACAATTGAAAAGTGTTGCAGACCGCCATTTTTAAATGAGGATTTTGTGTGTACTATACACCTTGGAGAGACTCTCATTGCACATTCATGTTTTCATGCTCCTACCTGCAGCGTTTTGCTATGTTTTCAAACAAACCAGAAGAAGTCATGCAATACATCTACAAATGAGAAGGTGCATTAATTAGAGAGAGGCTTACTTCGCTCAAGACGCAAAAAATGCATACTTAAATAAGTTTTTTAAAATAAAAAATGTAATAATAAATAGTATATGTTGGAAAAAAAAAACAATACTGAAGAACACAAACGCATTAATTGAATTTGTTTTAATCAGCCCCCTAAGTCCTCTGACAGCTTTAAAATGATAAAAAATATGTTTCTGAAAATATTTGCATTTCTGATCATCCAAAACGTTGACACACGCAGGACGGAAGATTCTCATTTGTCCATTGTCTGTCTGTGCAGCACAAGTGCGAGCACTCATCCTGCAGCCATGTATGAAATGTCAGTTTGCACAGCCTTCTAAAACTTTCTAAATAAAATGCAAAATAGTGCACGCAAAACTGTGATTGGTGTTGATAAATTCAGTTGAGTGTGCTAAATAATTATATTTGCATCTTCTCCTCCCAGTATTGTGGGTGTTTTGTTGATCAGCATATATTTAGCATAGTAATAAAACTTTTGTGGGTTTGCTCAAAAAGATACATGTAGTTATGCAACCAATGATGGCTCAGTCTCCGAGTTTTTGTTGGTGATGTTTATTGCCCCAAATAAATGACAGCAGTGACAGCAAAGTGACAGCAAAAATATATACAGTGCAAAAGGAGTGAAAATGAAAAGTAAATACCAAAACAGATAAAATGCAGGAATTAAAAAAAACGTCTGCAGCTCAAATATCACCATTCACTTTTAACACTACTCCAGCTCTCCACAAACAACAAGCTTACCTATTCTCACTATGACTAAATGAACAGCCTCCCTTAAATAGTCCAAGCCCAGTAACAGGGAAAAAAGTGTGATAAAACCAAACAATATCTCATGCTAAACATAATCCAGTATATAAGTATATCTAGCAAAGCTCTCTAATGACACTTATTATATGTATACAGTAATGCCATGATTAAATAACAAGTCCAAAATAAGACTCGTTTGTCATTGGTCCTAGGCACATTACAAAAAAAAATAACAAATTAGGTAAACGGCAAAAATCACAATGAGAAAAAAACTAAATGTTGACATCAACTTATAATAACAACACAAAGCTTTGTCTTTAATAAACACAAAAATGAAATCAAATGTTACACACATTATTATATAAATGTATATATAACATAGTTGATGAGTTAATACAGGGGTAGATCTTGCTTTGGCTTTTGGCTGAGACCAGAGATATTGGGCTCGAAAAGGTTGGTGACGGGCAGTCTCCTCTTCAGCTGTTATTGCTAATGTTTGTACTTGCTCCATTTGTAAAATGAATTGTTCATCTTCTAATCAAATTTCCTCGCCTTATTCAGGCAAGCCATTAAAACAAAATAACCTGGAAAGACTTTGCCCTTTCAAATGGAAGATCCCAACAGTGTCAAGGCAGTTAATGCACTGGCCGTGCAGCAATGCATGATGTCTTTTGTGAAATCAGCAAAGGTTTATTCAAGGCCAGTTCCTCATCATCCAGCCAATTGAGCTCTGGCGTCCCAGTCTTAAACTTGGATTAATGGGAGGAGTTCTTTCAAGAAGGACCTCCGATGTGACAAGTCAAAGGACAACTAAAATGATGAAACTGTGACATCTATCTTTGCGATAATCTGTTTTTGAGTAACGTATTTGTGGCGTCTGTTTACCTTCATTTGTCTAGTCATGTAGAAACATCTCACCAACAGCTTTTTTTTTATTTTTTTAATTGCACTACTGTGTCTTTATTATGTACACATATGTATTCGGAATGAGCAAGTGATTTTGGTTTATTTTGGGTCTTTGTATTTTATTTGTAAAATATGATGGTTATCATGAAGAACATGCAAGAAGTGATCGCATAGCAGTCATTCTGTGACTTGGCTATATCGCACACATGCATGTGCATGCAATCAGGCAGAACCACACTGGCTCATTGCTTTCAATTGTACCAAAGGGGGTGATGTGTTCTGAATTTGAGCATTGATCTGAGCCCTGAACACAATAAACGTTTAGCTTGAAGTGGGGCCCAAGCATGGCATGATTGCTCTCATGTGAGCACACCCTTAGTCAACCAAAAGGAAACATGAGGTTGTGTCCATTACGTAGTCTGCAGACAGATCACTAGATACAATACATTTATGGATTAATCGACTTGAGAGTCTTCTAACATAAGTGGTTTCTGACCTTACAATTGTTCTTCTAGATCACGGGTGTAAAACCCGGGCCAGGGGGCCAACCAATTAATTGTATGTGGCCTGTGAAAGCCTGGAAAAAATATGAGTCAATAAATTACTTTACTTCATCTTTTTTACTCAAAATATCCGTTCTCGCCACTGTGACAGGAAAACAATATATATTGCATTAAATGGCATATCTTTAAAACTTTAATAGTATCTGTTCATGCAACATATATTGTTGTAAACTGTATTACATTTTTTGTGTAAAAAAATAGAAATACTGAAATGTCGGCTTGTCACCTTGACGTATGATTTCAAAGCAAGTCATCCATCAATGTGTATGTAAAAAATCTAATTAAATGCACAGGCTATTGTGTATTAATATCATGAGGCAATTGTACATTTATATTCATATGTATTGTATATTCACTGTTATAAGCGCCCTCTGAAATCCGCCATAACTGCGATGTGGCCCTCAATAAAAACGAGTTTGACACCACTGTATGGATTTATGACAAAAACTTATAACATCTGAAATCTGAAATCCTTCCAGAACAGTGGATCAGCTCCATATTTGGCTTCAGTGTTCACTTGTTGTAAGTGTCATGGTCATGATTAGGTTTAAATAGTTTCAATATACAAAACCCAAAACCAGTGAAGTTGGCACGTTGTGTAAATCGTAAATAAAAACAGAATACAATGATCTGAAAATCCTTTTCAACCTATATTTAATTGAATAGACTGCAAAGACAAGATACCTAACTATTTTTTGCAAATATTAGCTCATTTAGAAATTGATGCCTGCAACATGTTTTAAAAAAGCTGGCGCAAGGGACAACAAGACGAGAAAGTTGAGGAATGCTCATCAAACACTTTTTTTAAACATCCCACAGGTGAACAGGCTAATTGGGAACAGGTGGGTGGCATGATTGGTTATAAAAGAAGCTTCCATGAAATGCTCAGTCATTCACAAACAAGGATGGGGCGAGGATCACTACTTTGTCAACAAATGCCTGAGCAAATTGTTTAAAAACAACATTTCTCAACCAGCTATTGCAAGGAATTTAGGGATTTCACTATCTACGGTCCATAATATCATCAAAAGGTTCAGAGAATCTGGAGAAATCACTGCACGTAAGCCGCAAGGCTGAAAACCAACACTGAATGCCCGTGACCTTCGATCCCTCAGGCGGTACTGCATCAAAAACCGACATCAGTGTATAAAGGATATCATCCCATGGGCTCAGGAACACTTCAGAAAACCACTGTCAGTAACTACAGTTTGTCGCTACATCTGTAAGTGCAAGTTAAAACTCTACTATGCAAAACGAAAGCCATTTATCAACAACACCCAGAATTGCCGCCGGTTTCATCTAAGATGGACTGATGCAAAGTGGAAAAGTGTTCTGTGGTCTGACGAGTCCACATTTCTAATTGTTTTTGGAAACTGTGGACGTCGTGTCCTCCGGACCAAAGAGGAAAAAAAACATCCGGATTGTTATAGGCGCAAAGTTCATAAGCCAGCATCTGTGATGGTATGGGGGTGTATTAGTGCCCAAGGCATGGGTTACTTACACAGCTGTAAAGGCACCATTAATGCTGAAAGGTACATACAGGTTTTGGAGCAATATATGTTGCCATCCAAGCAATGTTATCATGGACGCCCCTGCTTATTTCAGCAAGACAATGCCAAGCCACGTGTTACAACAGCGTGGCTTCATAATAAAAGATTGCGGGTACTAGACTGGCCTGCCTGTAGTCCAGACCTGTCTCCCATTGAAAATGTGTGGCGCAATATGAAGCCTAAAATACCACAACGGAGACCCCGGACTGTTGAACAACTTAAGCTGCACATCAATCAAGAATGGGAAAGAATTCCACCTGAAAAGCTTCAAAAATTAGTCTCCTCAGTTCCCAAACGTTTACTGAGTGTTGTTAAAAGGAAAGGCCATGTTACACAGTGGTAAAAATGTCCCTGTGCCAACTTTTTTGCAATGTGTTGCTGCCATTAAATTCTAAATTAATGATTATTTGCAAATTAAAAAAAAGTTTCTCATTTCCAACATTAAATATCTTATATTTGCAGTCTATTCTATTGAATATAAGTTGAAATGGATTTGCAAATCATTGTATTCTGTTTTTATTTACGAATTACACATAGTGCCAACTTCACTGGTTTTGGGTTTTGTACAAAAAACCCTGCTTGTAGACACATGCATCACTTGTTTTTATTTGCATGTCTACAATTTGCTAATTTGCACTTGATGACCTAACTCAGACCACAAACTCACTGTTGCACACATAATTAACATGTAATTGCTTAAACAAACAGGTGTTAATACATTGTAATTTGGACAGAAAAAATGTAAACTGTAAATTTAGCAAAATACGCAGTGCACATCTGTATACATAGTAAATGTCCTTTGCTTACTGTGAAAGTTTATATGATTCCCTAAAAGTCAAAAGCAGTTGCAAATGCAGAACATAGTATCTGATTATACTTGCTAAATGTTGCATAATGAGATGATATTTTGTGACTCTTGTTTTTTCAGTTAGGTTTGTATTCCTCTTAGGGCGTGTTCACAGAAACAGTCACACTGAAGTTGGTTTTCATTTGCATTTTAACAAATCTCTATGGTTGAATAACGTTGTACACAAACATCCTTCAAATATGTTGAGGATCTGCTTCGGATGCCAATTCGCTCGCAGATGAGTGCATTGAGTGGCACGCATGTTGAGTCCAGCAGTTATTTTCATCTGCCAAGAAAAAACTGGAAAGCCTTTGAAAATGGGTATGCTGAATGTGACCGAGACAAAACATAACTATACCGAATCTGTATTGTGCTAAAAATAAATTGCTCTGACAAAAGACAATGCCAAGTCTGTGTGTACAACAAGGAAAGTGTAATGTGACAAATGTCAAAAGAAATGGTACATTTCTGTTTCACTGAACATCAAACACAGAGGGTCAGAAAGAAGTGATCTCTAAAATTCAAAGATAATTTCATTTGCAGCAGAAAACATTATATGCCACAGAGCATGAATAATTAACATCATGTTGAGAAAGTCAGCTCAGGATTCTGAATATTGTTTCAAATCTAATTAATGACCTTTGTCTTTTTTCCAAGAAGGTTTCTGCCCTGAAAGTTAAAAATTAAACAGCGGAAGGGAGCTCAGATGTGGTTCAACACAGGCTGCCTTTTTTAGTTTGAGCAGTGCAGCAAGATTGTTTGTTTCAGTCTTTTTGCAGCATCTGGCGTCCTCATACTTGCCAACCTTGAGACCTCCGATTTCGGGAGATGTTCGGTGGGAGGGGGCGTGGTTGGGAGCGGGGGCGTGGTTGTGGGTGGGGTTAAGAGGGGAGGAGTATATTTATAGCTAGAATTCACCAAGTCAAGTATTTATATATATATATATATATATATATATATATATATATATATATATATATATATATATATATATATATATATATATATATATATATATATATATATATATATATATATATATATATATATAACAAAAACTTGACTTTCAGTGAATTCTAGCTATAAATGTATATTTATTGTATTATATATATATATATATATATATATATATATATATATATATATATATATATATATATATATATATATATATATATATATATATATATATATACACTACCGTTCAAAAGTTTGGGGTCACATTGAAATGTCCTTATTTTTGAAGGAAAAGCACTGTACTTTTCAATGAAGATAACTTTAAACTAGTCTTAACTTTAAAGAAATACACTCTATACTGTCATGTCTGTGATTATGTTTTGTTTTAGTCATGTTCGGATTTGGTTTTGGACTTTTTGTGCACTTCCTTGTTTGGTTTGGTTTCCATGGTCACCCATTAGTTTTCACCTGTCTTGTCACGCACCTGTTTCACGTTTCGAGTCACGCACCTGTTTTCACTGATCACGTCACTATTTAAATCTGTCTGTTTCTGTTGTTCGTCCTGGCGTCCTCACACTATTTCATTACTCTGCTCCATGTCTTGTCACAGTTCTTTACCAAGTAAGTTTTGTTCATTTATGCCACAGTTAGTGTTTTTGTTTTATTGTTCATAGTTTTTGTGCCCACGTGCATGTCTTTTGTTTCATAGTCAAGTTTGTATTTCCGCCTTTGTGCGCGCCTTTTGTTTGCTTCCTTTTTTTGTAGTTTATTAGTGTCAAAATAAATCATGTATTCAAACTCACGTCTGGCTCGCGCCAACTTTCCGTTGCCTTCTGGGAGAACAAACCACGCCATGAACCAAGTCACGACAGTAGGACGCCAGCAGAAAAATTATCCCGCAAGAAAATTGGACGCTTTTGACGAGGCAGCGTGGGAGGTGCTGCGCGCCATGGAGACCGAGACGCTGCGCTTTTCCCCCAGGGAGCGCAGGGGGATGATGTGGGGGAATGGAGGCAAGCTGGTGCCGATCGGCGCGTCGTTCCCGTCCCGGAAGCGTCGCCAAGGACGAGGGAAGACTTCCGGGAGCCGGCAGGACACGCCACTCCCACGAGCCCCTCCCCCTCCGGGCGGAAGCAAGCAGCAGCCAGCCCGGCTTCGCCCTGATGACGTCACAGACCAGGATTTTTTTTCCAATACTTTTTCTTTTGATCACTCACCTCCAGCAAAAGACTGTAAAAACATGATAAGACATTATCAGGACATGTTTTTAGAAATTAGATCCTGTCAGTCACAGTCACCCAGTTTTCATGCCCCGCCCCCCAGAACTCAAGCCACGCCCAAGTCACACAATTATTTTTTTTCACCCACTCAATCCCAGGAAGAAAGACTTTTTGGACAGGTTGGAGGGGAAGATTCTGCCCCCCTCCTGACCTCCCTCCACCCACCCCAAAAGACGGTTCCAGACCGCAGGGAGCGCGTCTGGGATCCGCTCCTTGAGGGGGGGGCTAGGGCTGGGGACTGTTCAGGTGGGGTCGCTTTTCGTCACGCCAAGCCACAGCCTCCAGCACGACCACCACCACCAGTCTTTCGTCACGCCAAGCCACAGCCTCCAGCACGACCACCACCACCAGTCTTTCGGCCTGCTAAGCCGCAACCTCCGGTTCGGTCACCACCACCGGTCTTCCGGCCTGCCAAGCCGCAACCTCCAGCTAGGCCACCTCCACCTGCTCCACGCGCAGCTCCACGCCAAGCGCCACCAGTCGCAGCTCCACGCCAAGTTCCGCTACCTGCTCCACGCCGCCAAGCGCCACCAGTACCTGCTCCACGCCAGGGACCTGTCGCAGCTCCACGGCAAGTTCCGCTACCTGCTCCACGCCGCCAAGTGCCGCCAGTCGCAGCTTCACGACGCCAAGTGCCGCCAGTCGCAGCTTCACGATGCCAAGTGCAGCCAGTCGCAGCTTCACGACGCCAAGTGCCGCCAGTCGCAGCTCCACGACGCCAAGTGCCGCCAGTCGCAGCTCCACGACGCCAAGACCCCTCAAGCCAAGACCAAGTCCAAGACCCCTCAAGCCAAGACCAAGTCCAAGACCCCTCAAGCCAAGACCAAGTCCAAGACCCCTCAAGCCAAGTCCAAGACCCCTCACGCCAAGTCCAAGACCCCTCACGCCAAGTCCAAGACCCCTCACGCCAAGTCCAAGACACACCACGCCAAGACACACCACCCAAAGACCAAGACTGCCAAGACCAAGACTGCCAAGACCAACACCAAGACCAACACCAAGACCCACGCTGCCAAGACCAAGACCCACGCTGCCAGGACACGCCACGCCAAGCTTTGCCGCCCGACGCACCACGCCAAGCTTCGTCATCTGCGACTGCCACGTCGACGAAGCGCCTGCCTTCTCGTCGGCCATGGATGTGGCCAGTCCATGGGCGTCCGCCACGCCAGGTACGCCGACCTCCTCGTCGGCCACGGATGTGGCCACTACCTGGTCGGCCGCCACGCCAAGTGCGCCCACCTCCCCGTCGGCCATGGATATGGCCATTCCCGGATCGCCCACCTCGTGAGGTACAGCGACGGTCTACGCGTCGCCGCCACCTGATCCTGCCCCGGTGGATTCGGGGACACCTGGTCTGGCGACCCACCGCCATGTACCCCTCCCGCCCTCCCATGACTCTCGATCCTGCCTTGTTTTGTTTGTTTTGGACATCTGGGATCTGTCCATAAGGGGGGGGGGGGCATGTCTGTGATTATGTTTTGTTTTAGTCATGTTCGGATTTGGTTTTGGACTTTTTGTGCACTTCCTTGTTTGGTTTGGTTTCCATGGTCACCCATTAGTTTTCACCTGTCTTGTCACGCACCTGTTTCACGTTTCGAGTCACGCACCTGTTTTCACTGATCACGTCACTATTTAAATCTGTCTGTTTCTGTTGTTCGTCCTGGCGTCCTCACACTATTTCATCACTCTGCTCCATGTCTTGTCACAGTTCTTTACCAAGTAAGTTTTGTTCATTTATGCCACAGTTAGTGTTTTTGTTTTATTGTTCATAGTTTTTGTGCCCACGTGCATGTCTTTTGTTTCATAGTCAAGTTTGTATTTCCGCCTTTGTGCGCGCCTTTTGTTTGCTTCCTTTTTTTGTAGTTTATTAGTGTCAAAATAAATCATGTATTCAAACTCACGTCTGGCTCGCGCCAACTTTCCGTTGCCTTCTGGGAGAACAAACCACGCCATGAACCAAGTCACGACATATACATTGCTAATGTGGTAAATGACTATTCTAGCTGCAAATGTCTGGTTTTTGGTGCAATATCTACATAGGTGTATAGAGGCCCATTTCCAGCAACTATCACTCCAGTGCTCTAATGGTACAATGTGTTTGCTCATTGGCTCAGAAGGCTAATTGATGATTAGAAAACCCCTGTGCAATCATGTTCACACATCTGAAAACAGTTTAGCTCATTACAGAAGCTACAAAACTGCCCTTCCTTTGAGCAGATTGAGTTTCTGGAGCATCACATTTGTGGGGTCAATTAAACGCTCAAAATGGCCAGAAAAAGAGAACTTTCATCTGAAACTCGACAGTCTATTCTTGTTCTTAGAAATGAAGGCTATTCCACAAAATTGTTTGGGTGACCCCAAACTTTTGAACGGTAGTGTATATATATATATATATAAAAGAAATACTTGAATTTCAGTGTTCATTTATTTACACATACACACACATAACACTGATCCACTCATTGTTGAGTTAAGGGTTGAATTGTCCATCCTTGTTCTATTCTCTGTCACTATTTTTCTAACCATGCTGAACACCCTCTCTGATGATGCATTGCTGTGTGGCATGCACAAAAGTGCTTTCATCAAATGCACTAGAGTCTGCATGGAATCTTCCATCTCTCCCTAGCATGGCCCAAAACCGGTCAATCTTTGCTTCCTGAGGAAGATCTTCACTGCCAAGCACTTGGTACTCCACTACTTCTTCCCGGAGGCTATCCAGGTCCAATCGCAGCTGCGGCTTGGAACTTACAAGCGTATTTCTTCATCTTACTCGTCGTCGGCGTCGCCATGGCTGTATCTTCCTCGTTCTTCTTCTTCGTCTCCTTGTTGTGTGTGCAGTTGTGCACTGCACTCTCTAAAAGCCGTGGATGTTATTGTCACATATGCATGTACAGTAGATGGCAGTATTGTTCCTGTTTAGAGTGTCACAACATTGCTGTTTACGGCAGACGAACTGCTTTACGGTAGACGAAAACGTGACTGCTGTTGTTGTGTGTTGTTACTGCGCTGGGAGGACGTTAATGAAACTGCCTAAAAATAAACCCAAATATGAAACCAAGAACTCGCCCTCGATCATTCTACAGTTATAACGTCATTGGGCAGGCACGCTGTTTATATTGTGGGAAAGCAGACTAAGGTCCGCATGGAGCTGGAGGGGGCGTGGCCTCCAGCTCTGCCTGAATTTCGGGAGTTTTTCGGGACAAAATTTGTCCCGGGAGGTTTTCGGGAGAGGCGCTGAATTTCGGGAGTCTCCGGGAAAATCCGGGAGGGTTGGCAAGTATGTCTTCAGTCATGTAAAAGCCACTTTCTGTGGTCTGAAACTGTCTGCCACTCACATATGTCAATATCTGATGACACAAATACTCATTCAGACTCAGCTTGAAGTTTAAGAAAAACTCCATATTGGAATATTGCAAAGATTGTCGGAGAAGATGTGAAAGCAGACGGTGTTGATTATTTGTCTGTCTGACCTTATGTGCTGGACTTTCCTGCACTGCCGGCATTGAAAAGGTCAAACTTGATTTGAAAGGCAAAGTCCATATAAAGGAGAGCTCATCCAAGCCAGCTCTATCCTGGTGTTAGTAATTAGCTGGACTGGTCAATAGACATTATTAGAGGGTTCATTGTGCTGCACCATCACGGTGCCCACGTAAGCCATGCCATCTTGTTACCTCCTTCCTAACCCTCCAGCAGAGCTTGACGTGTTACTTGCAAAAAAATCTAACATCGTGTCGACCAAGACACGGACCGCAGGGCCGCGATTTGGTGGCTTATTTTTATCAAATCATTCCTCCGTTCAAAGTGACCGATGTTCCACATTGATTAGTTCCAGTTACTTCAGTCGCCGTTGTCAGCCTCATGAATAACAGCATTACAAAATAAAGGTGTGAGTGACGCTACTGCGGCGCATTGTTTTAATACAAGGAGAGATAAAACACCAGCTCAAGCAAGTAGAATCCCTTTACTAACTCATGCTAGTCACACAACACGCAGTCTGTTAACACAACTCTACCTTCACACGTCACACATGAGGCACAACCTTTTAAACGGCACATATGCAAATATCTTAGTTTACTACTTAATTTACTACTTTGATCTCTTGAAACATTTCTTAAAAGGAACATGTCAGATATTTGAAGGTTTTAAAAAAAAATAAAGCAAGTTTTGTTTTTCTTGGTGACTAATTACATTAACTAAGGAGTATTTTTTGGAATGGAAGTAATTGATCATTATAATGAATTACTTTTTAAAAGTAAATATTCACTACAACTACACCGGAAGTTAAACCGCTGTAGTTTGTGTTGCTCACTTTCCCCAGCATTGCAAGGTTTCTTCTGACCCCAGCAAGAATAGCATCTGCTGTTGCTAATGGGGATCCAAATAAATAAACAAACACGCTCAGCCCCCGCCAAAGAACTATAACAGGATCAAGACCCCGTCAGAAGGGGCGGTGAAGTGACTCCTCCGTAACCATACTGAAGCCTCAAGGAGTCGATCAAAGGAAGGTTCAGAATGGTAAAAACTGCAGCGTCCTTAGAATGTACACAACACAAATGTTAATTTGAAACGCTCAATTTGGCCGATTCTGATGCCAATCATCCCTGATTGGGATTGGCCGATACCAATACCAATTACATGTATTAACTGTCATCGTTTCAATGTATTTATAATGAGTGATACTGAAAGTTTACCAGTATCAACACAATACTTTAACTATTTGTTTATTCTTTTACAATTGTTTGATCAAAACAAAGTAAAGAGTACACAATAACTAAACAAGGGCAAAAACTATCTACCACACATTAAAATATTGTTTGCTCTCAAAGTCCTCCTGTGTTTAGGGAATCATTACTAGAGTTTGTAAACATTAACATTTGCATTTTGCAAACAGCTAAAATTATGCACAAAGCAAACTATAACTTGCTACCCAGAATGTACAACAATTCTTCTCAACCAAAGAGGAGAAATATAACCCTAGAGGAAATTGCAATTTAAAACATTTGTATGCCCGTACAACACTTAATACATTTAGCATACCCGTATGTGGAATTAAACTATGGAATGGATTAACCAAATAAATCAAACAAAGCACCAATATGATTCAGTTTAAGAGACTGTTCAAACTAAGTGTTCACAAAGTACAAAGAAGAACAATTATGATGAATATCTTGAACTTTTTTTTTTTTTAGATAAAGATTATATATGTATTTAATATGTGTTTACTTACTATGGTATATTATTTATTTATTTACTGTTCTGTTACAGAAAACAAGGAAATGGGATCAAATTGCTATGTTATGAAAAGGGGTAGGATTAAATAAGCTCTGCTTCTTCCTACTCCTTTTCGGACGTGCTGTAATGAAACAACTGGAAATACAGTATGTGATGCATTCCATTGTATAGTATGCATGTTCAAAATGTAACTGAAACTGAACTGAACTGATCTATATTGCACCTTTTACCAAACCAAACAAAAATGTTTCTCATGTTTCCTAACTTGATATTCTAATCCTGTTATGAATATTTGGATACATGATGAAGAAACGGAACGAAACTTGTTACGTGATGTGAGACCTAACTCAAAATGTCACTTTTTCTTTTAGCTCTTCAGACCACCCAGCCACCAAAGGTCCTTTTCCCCCCTGAGAGACAAGACACTCTGGTAGAGATCACACCTGGTAAGAATGAAATCCTATGCACTTATTATACACATCTGTTATAGAGGTGTATCAAGGGATGTATATCGTTGAGATTTTACCGATATCAATACAAATATCGATTTTCGATACCGGTATTCATTGATACTCTTATGGGTATTATGTGTAATTGGTGTAAATAAATATGTGAAAAAAGTCCTTTTTTTACTAACAATTGTATTGGCACAAGAGGTTGTACACCATCAACATCATGCATGTAACATCTCACAGAAGGGAAGTCTTTTATCAACACCTGCTTTGGAAGTCTTAAAACAAATCAACTGTTTGCCGTGCAAGGTGCAATGCAGTTGTTATGTCATCATCTTGTAAAGCAGGGGTCGCCAACTCGTCTATCGCGATCGACCAGTCGATCTTTGGGACCCTATTGGTCGATTGCGGAAATATTAGAAAAAAAATAATGTATTAATATGACATCAGAGACGCCCCCACCCGGAGAGGGACTAACAGACCCCCAAACAAGCACGCATTTTAACCCCTGAACACATTCGCACGCCTCGCCTCTCTCTCTTCAGCCTCACATCCTCCACTCCCGACACTGCGGCCACACACCCCCGAGCATGGCGGCACACTTCACCCGCACGTCTCGGAAACGCGCATTCATGACGTGCTCATAAATCATCGAGCTGCAACAATGCATTAAGGCTGACTGTTGCAAGGATCAGACATTTTCCAGAATCTTCCTGCACGCGAGTACTTGCATTTTGGGGACGCATCATTATAAAGGCGCCCACACTTTGTGAGCAGCAATCAACCGGCTTCCTCTCTTGAGCAATGCAGTGTTTTGCTGTAAGTTCTGCCACGTCTACCACAAACTGTAAGGTTCCGTAAAGGTGAGCAGCTCGTTGGGCCGAGGCCCGTTTATCAGTTACGGAGCCCACCGTCATCATCATCATCATCGCTGGACTGCAACAGGACGCTAGCAAGCCAAATAATAGTCTGTGAACATTTCTCCATAGTATGGATGTTATGTTGATTTATATACAAAACTAAACATTGACATGTGCTGAGGCAGTAATATATGATGAAACAAGGCGGCAGCTAAAGAAGGACTTCCCTGTTTATCCACTCTTCATCACACAGGAAAACACGGCAGGTGAACAGCTGATTTTACTACTTCCGATGCTGATGTAACCTGACTCGCGTCCCATATGTGACGATAAGATGAACAAATGTAGTACAGCGCTAGGACTATAGTAGTCATAAACAGTTAGCTTCTACAGCAGGGATGCCCAAAGTGCAGCACAGGGGCCATTTGTGGTCCGTGACTCCTTTGTCATTGGCCCTAGGTCAGGAGTCGGCAACCCAAAACGTTGAAAAAGAACATATTGGACCAAAAATACAAAAAACTAATCCGTCTGGAGTCGCAAAAAAGAAAAGCCGTATATAAGTCTTATAATGAAGGCAACACATGACATGTTTATATTAGCTACAGTATATTAGCCTACAATCAAACATGACTTTAAAAGCCTTATATAAGTGTTATAATGAAGACAACACATGACGTAAGTGTCTATAGTAGCTATATTAGCCTACTATCAAAATGTGTCACAGGCTGAAGCAAATCTATGTTGACAAAAATGTTGAAATGTAATGTTTATTCTACACATTTTTACAACATTAGAAAACATTAGTAAATCAGAGGCTACTCAGAAGGTGAGATAACTCCTGGAAATTACTGTCTTAGAAATGGCCAAAGGTATAGAAGTGTGTGTTCAAGTTAAAGGAAACAGCAGGCTGTCTTCTTTTAACAGATTAATTACAATCTTTGGCAAGCAAGGTAATGTTTGCTGTGGTTTGGAACAACATGGCACACAAACAACTATCTGAAATGCAACCATACAGATAATGTGTCATGAAACATGCAAAACTAAATGATATGCAAAACCGATAAAAGTAAAGGATAATAAATGAGCTCAAATATGTACATACAACTAGCCTAAATAGCATATTTGCATTGATTAGCTTGCAGTCATGCACTGACCAAATACAAGGCCTGATTAGCCCTCCAACAAGTCAATGACATCATCAAAGTTCACCTTTGTGTATTCACCCACAGCATAAAAAGTTTGGTGGACAAAATGAGATGAAGAAGGAGTGGAATATTTTTTCATGTAAACAAACTGTTAGTGGGTTCAAGAACCACCAAAATTAGTAGAACAAAATGTTCACCAAATACTCTCATCAGTGAAGCATACACACAAACATTTTAAACAGTGGGCTTTCTAACAACTAGGAAAGTTTGTGCCATGTTTGTCCTCAAACAAAAAACATACTAAAACAAAAAATTCAATTTTCAATCCTTCTCGATTAAAATCACAATTGTTTACATTGTTTTAACCCGACAGTTTTAAGCATCGCTATCGAAAACCAAACAAACTATGGATTAGTTTAACAGTGTATTAACATTCTGAGCAAATAAAAAAAATGTGAAATTAAATAAGAAAAAGCAAAAAAACATGACAAAGTACCAATACATTTGAGTTGACATGTTTTTAAGTAAAAGAAAGCACACACAAGGATGCATCAGTTAGTATTTGGCTGTCCAACTATAGTATAAGAAGTTAAAGTTAAAGTACCATTGATAGTCACACACACACCAGGTGTGGTGAAATTACCCTCTGCATTTTACCCATCACCTTGTTCCACCCCCTGGGAGGTGAGGGGAGCCGTGAGCAGCAGCGGTGGCCACGCTCGGGAATCATTTTGGTGATTTAACCCCCAAGCCCACTGACCAGAAGACGCTGTCAAGTTATCACAAGCTTACCAATGAAGATCTGTCTTTGTGTCCACAACTTCCTAGCATTCGCAGTTGTAGCCCAGTGTTTCTCACACATCTTTTGATCTACAAGCAGTCATCAAATTTGCAAAAGAAACACATCAGCTGACACGTACAAGTTATTTTGGAAACTGTTTGCTCTGTATTTTGGAGTTAGTTTCATAGTTTGAAATGACTGCATGTCCGGGGAGGCAGGCACAGAGATGGCCCGAGAGTGCTGGCCCTCAAATTAGAGATGAGTGTTTGTCAAGTGTACAGTCCCCGTAAACATGATTTTCCTTTTTCCTCTCAACGACAGCATCTCAGTCACAATGCGCCAATTTCCACAACTTTCTGCATTTAGATTTTTTTTTCAGTGAACCTTGATTCCGTCCACGATTCCAATGAGGCGTAAATCATAGTGGCCTACATAACTCCAAGTTATTGCTGACATTTATTTATCTTCCCCCTGCTGAGCATTGAGCTCCAAGTTTGGTCATTCTTTTAATATTTACGAACCCCGTTTCCATGTGAGTTGGGAAATTGTGTTAGATGTAAATATAAACGGAATACAATGATTTGCAAATCCTTTTCAACCCATATTCAATTAAATGCACTACAAAGACAAGATATTTGATGTTCAAACTCATAAACTTTGTTTTTTTTTTCCAAATAATAATAACTTAGAATTTCATGGCTGCAACATGTGCCAAAGTAGTTGGGAAAGGGCATGTTCACCACTGCGTTACATGGCCTTTCCTTTTAACACATACTTGCCAACCCTCCCGGTTTTACCGGGAGACTCCCGGAATTCAGCGCCTCTCCCGATAACCTCCCGGAAGAAATGTTCTCCCGATAAACTCCCGGAATTCAGCCGGAGATGGAGGCCACGCCCCCTCCAGCTCAATGCGGACCTGAGTGGGGACAGCGGCGACATTCTGTTTTCACGTCCACTTTCCCACAATATAAATAGCGTGCCTGCCCAATCACGTTATAACTGTAGAATGATCGAGGGCGAGTTCTTGGTTTCTTATGTGGGTTTATTGTTAGGCAGTTTCATTAACGTCCTCCCAGCGCGGTAACAACACACAACAACAGCAGTCACGTTTTCGTCTACCGTAAAGCAGTTTGTCTGCCGTAAACAGCAATATTGTGACACTCTTAAACAGGACAATACTGCCATCTACTAGATAGCCTCCGGAACACTGAAATTCAAGTATTTATTTTATTTATATGTATAATAAAATATATATATATATATATATATATATATATATATATATATATATATATATATATATATATATATATATATATATATATATATATATATATATATATATAATTCACGGAAAGTAAAGTATGTCATACATATATATATATATATATATATATATATATATATATATATATATATATATGAAATATATATGAAATACTCGAGTTGGTGAATTCTAGCTGTAAATATACTCCTACTCTCTTAACCACGCCTCCAACCACGCCCCCCGCCCCCAACCACAGCCCCGCCCCACCCCCAACCACGCCCCACCTCCCGGAATCGGAGGTCTCAAGGTTGGCAAGTATGTTTTAACAACACTCAGTAAACGTTTGGGAACTGAGGAGACACATTTTTTAAGCTACTCAGGTGGAATTATTTCCCATTCTTGCTTGATGTACAGCTTAAGTTGTTCAACAGTTCGGGGGTCTCCGTTGTGGTAATTTAGGCTTCATAATGCGCCACACATTTTCAATGGGAGACAGGTCTGGACTACAGGCAGGCCAGTCTAGTACCCGCACTCTTTTACTATGAAGCCACGTTGACGTAACACGTGGCTTGGCATTGTCCTGCTGAAATAAGCAGGGGCGTCCACGGTAACGTTGCTTGGATGGCAACATACTGTATGTTGCTCCAAAACCTGTATGTACATTTCAGCATTAATGGCGCCTTCACAGATGTGTAAGTTACCCATGTCTTGGGCACTAATACACCCCCATACCATCACAGATCCTGGCTTTTCAAATGTGCGCCTATAACAATCCGGATGGTTCTTTTCCTCTTTGGTCCGGAGGACACGACGTCCACAGTTTCCAAAAAACTATTTGAAATGTGCACTCGTCAGACCACAGAACACTTTTCCACTTTGTATCAGTCCATCTTAGATGAGCTCAGGCCCAGCGAAGCCGACGGCGTTTCTGGGTGTTGTTGATAAACGGTTTTCGCCTTGCATGGGAAAGTTTTAACTTGCACTTACAGATGTAGCGACCAACTGTAGTTACTGACAGTGGGTTTCTGAAGTGTTCCTGAGCCCATGTGGTTATATCCTTTACACACTGATGTCGCTTGTTGATGCAGTACAGCCTGAGGGATCGAAGGTCACGGGCTTAGCTGCTTACGTGCAGTGATTTCTCCATATTCTCTGAACCCTTTGATGATTTTACGGACCATAGATGGTGAAATCCCTAAATTCCTTGCAATAGCTGGTTGAGAAAGGTTTTTCTTCAACTCCATCCATCCATTTCTACCGCTTATTCCCTTCGGGGTCGCGGGGGGCGCTGGAGCCTATCTCAGCTAAAATCAGGCGGAAGGCGGGGTACACCCTGGACAAGTTGCCACCACATCACAGGGCCAACACAGATAGACAGACAACATTCACACTCACATTCACACACTAAGGCCAATTTAGTGTTGCCAATCAACCTATCCCCAGGTGCATGTCTTTGAAGGTGGGAGGAAGCCGGAGTACCCGGAGGGAACCCACACAGTCACGGGGAGGACATGCAAACTCCACACAGAAAGATCCCAAGCCCGGGATTGAACACACGACTACTCAGGACCTTCGTATTGTGAGGCAGACGCACTAACCCTTCTGCCACCGTGCTGCCTTTTTCTTAAACTGTTCAACAATTTGCTCACGCATTTGTTGACAAAGTGGTGACCCTCGCCCCATCCTTGTTTGTGAATTACTGAGCATTTCATGGAATCTACTTTTATACCCAATCATGGCACCCACCTGTTCCCAATTTGCCTGTTCACCTGTGGGATGTTCCAAATAAGTGTTTGATGAGCATTTCTCAACTTTATCAGTATTTATTGCCACCTTTCCCAACTTCTTTGTCACGTGTTGCTGGCATCAAATTCTAAAGTGAATGATTATTTGCAACAAAAAAAAAAGTTTATCAGTTTGAACATCAAATATGTTGTCTTTGTAGCATATTCAACTGAATATGGGTTGAAAATGATTTGCAAATCATTGTATTCCGTTTATATTTACATCTAACACAGTTTCCCAACTCATATGGAAACAGGGTTTGTATCTGTTTACTTCTGCTTACCTTGTAACAGCATGTGGGAAAGTAAAAGGTCGACTCTGATTGGCTGTTCCGCCATGTTTGATCGAGTTAATAAATTATCACAGTTGATCACTGTGATGGACTTCAAATTTATCATGACCATATAATCACCCAGCCTTATAAGATCCTCCCTGTGTCTTTTTTCATGCGTTGCAGCGGCACCTAAATGAATGTGACAGTGCGCGTGTGTCACTAAATGATGGTCAGCTGGATTAAAAAAAATAGCCCTAAATGGCCGATAGCCGTAGCATTAGTCCAGAATTTTAAGGGCCCTCTAGGACCGACCCAGTTAGGAACCAATACCAAAAAATAGCAGTACTCGGTATACATCCCAAGGTGTAGCAGTACATGTATTTGTAATCATATTTTTCAGCAGCTGAGATGGGCTCCAGCACCCACCGCAACCCCGAAAAGGACAAGCGGTAGAAAATGGATGGATGGATGGAAGTTCCCATATTGAACATACTCAGTGTTTTTCACAGGACTGCAAAGGGTCTTATTACTATCTAAATATAGCCGCTAAGTCGTTGGCAACACTGATACCCTTCATCTCTGAGAGACCAGGTGAGTATCAGATGTTTTAAGAAGCGGAGTAATGTGATTTCTATCACCTGCGATAGGGAATTGTAACAACAAGCTACATTTGCTGAGGGTAGTGTCCAAATCTATTTGTGTTGGTACCAATAGATCTGTGGCAGTACAAATTTATTTGTGACAAGTCGCAACAATCTTCCCCGCAATATGGTAAACAAAAACCGTGCAGCCCAAGCTTTGGAAAACAGAAGTCATGGCTAGCATTTGTGCCAAGGATAGGCCTGACCTTGACAATCTCATTTTTATGAAAGCTACTGTATTTATTTTCCTTAAACCATGAACATAAAACCGAGGTAAGGACTGAACCGTGATTGTAGCGTATCCTTACACTTTAGAATTATCTTACAAATAGTTCTCGTTTGTGCAATGTCCTTGAATGTTTTCACTATGGCAACTTGCTGTAACATCACACACAGTATACTGTACAGTATATCATTTAGTACAACACTTACCAGTGCAGGCAGCACGGTGAACATGGGTTAGTGCATGTGTCTCGCAATATGAAGGTCCTGGGTTCCATCCTGGGTCTTTCTGTGTGGAGTTTGCATGTTCTCCCTGTGACTGCGTGGGTTCCCTCTGGGTACTCCGGCTTCCTGCCACCTCCAAAGACACGCACCTGGGGATAGGTTGATTGGCAACACTAAATTAGCCATAGTGTGTGAATGTGAGTGTGTATGTTGTCTGTCTGTCTGTGTTGGCCCTGCGATGAGGTGGCGACTTGTCCAGGGTGTACTCCGCCTTCCGCCCGAATGCAGCTGACATAAGGGACAAGCGGTAGAAAATGGATGGATGGATGGACTTACCAATGCAAGAGAGAATTGTTTTAATCTTGTTGGAAATATTTTTCTCAAAGTAGCAAGCACTTTCAGGAGGCAGGTTATGTAGGACATTATATTGAAAGAAACAGACAGGAAGGGTATCATTAAGTCTGTTTCCAATTTGTTTGTGTACTAAATTGCATGGTGCATGATCTGATACAGCATCAGCAGGCTGATTTTGTGTGTGTGTGTGTGTGTGTGTGTATGCGTGTGGGTGTGAAAGTGCGTGTCCCGCTGTACTGCGGTCCCTCTGACAATGTAGCACTGTAGGCAGGACGCATGTACTAGTCAGGGTGTTTGTGTATTTCCATTCATTCCAGATTGATGTAGTAACAAACAGGCCCCCAAGCTTCTGCGCAATGATTGCAGCAGCGACACCATTTATGTGTATTTTACCTTTTTAATAGTAATAATCTTGTTTTTACTAGTGGGAGATTTACATCAGCAAGCCAATATGTTGTTAATTGTCTTGATGTTGTCTTATTACTAAATTCACTGAGTAATTTCTCCACCCATGTTTGTCCCCCAGCCCCTACATACCGTATCGGTACATACTTTCAACTTCCTCTGCTTTCCATCACTCCATAATGCTGTGGGTAATCAACACATTTCATTTAACTCATCATTATCCCGCTAATGCTGGCTGGAGGCAGATGAAATACATAATTAAAGATTGATTTGCGATATGGATATACTGGACTTAAATAAAAAAAGAATGAACTAATGAATAATGATGTATGAGGAATTAGATGGACATGGGCAATCCATGTCTTTTAGAACCTCTGTCTTGTAAGCTCGAGCTGCTTTTATAATGAACTATATTATATTTTTAAAGAGTGTGAACAAATATCAGACATTGTCGCCTTAGGACTTTGTATGTTCCACTTTGTAGGATCGTGTTTTCGGCTTAAAAGGTTCCCCGTTTTCGTATACCAACTTTGATTATTAACGGCAAAACAGTGCGCCCAACAAACTAGTCAGTTTGCTCTTGTAAGATTCCGTGGCCACCATGGAACCAAATAAAGTTGCAAATCCCAGCGCTTTGATAAAGGAGTGAAACCCTATTGAGTTCCTCTACCATCCTCCCCTCTCATTCCCAGCTTCAACAGATTCAGATGTTAAATGTTTATTAATCCATTTAATTCATCATTTATACATATTTTATATTGTTTTCTGCATGTTAAATTACAAATATTTGTTATTAAAACATGTTGTGCTCATATTTGTGGGTGTCTGAAACAAATTTGGTAACCGGGAATTGCTGCCAGTCAAAATGCCAGCTATTGACGACCATTATAACCCTGTGCCGCTACTGTGCAGGGGCCCGTCTAGGGGCTTCCAGAGCATGACCAGTCACCAGGCACCCCATCGCCAGTAGACTTGATATGGTGAGTGAAGTAGCAGATACCTGCGTACTGAAGTCATTTAAAGTGACGACAGGATTTCGCTAACTCCAGCAGCACTTCTTTGCTGTGAGAAGCTGTTTTTCGATGGCAAGGGAAAAAATCCAGGACGACCGGCAGCTTCACATCGCTGCAGGAGGCTGCCAGAGCTCTGGTCATTCGGAGGACCGGCTAAGGTGTACCTCCTGGCACCTGCTTTTCTCTCAGGGTGTGCTCCCCGAGTCTTTGCCATCCTAGACTTACCCACAAGGCAGCGGGGCAGTGGTTGATCAATGCCAGTGCGTGTACACTCCATGTGGGCCTGTGCCTTAGACCTCTGGGGACCACTGCAGCTCCGAGACCATCTGCAGTTTAGCCTGGGACCGCAATGTACCCAGTAACTGTGTGTGGCCGCGAGGAGGCACTGCACCCTTTCTGACCATCTCTTCAGGATGCGCCGTTTTTATGGGCAGTCTTATTTTTGTGCCTCCACTTAGACAGCCGCTTTTCCCCATCATCATTGTTGTACTGGTGTAGCTTGCGAGAACGGGAGCCGAAGAAGTGTAAAAAGATGGAGCTAACTGTTTTAATGACATTCAGACTTTACTTATATCAATATCGGAGCAGTATATCCTCATTCGTGACTCACTAGTTCAACAATAACTGTGAAAAACTGTCCAACCGGGACTCTCTAATAACTAAAGTTCCGTGGGTGAAATATGTAAACCCAGTACATCAGTAGTTTTTAGCGCTTTCATAGCGAGTCTACTGACAGATATAAGTTAGAACTGTACACTACTTTATATTACAAATGGCAACAGCAGCGGAGGAATGCCCCATAAGAGGATAGAGAAAAAGAAGGCCCTTATCAACTACGGCGTCAGTACAGACTAAAATGGCGGACACGCGCAAATCTTTATAAACAAAGTAATATGGCAGAAACAAAATAATACTATAATTAAATACAAATAAATGTGAAAATTTCGCAGGATGGCACCCTTTTGACATAAGACGTAACTGTACTTTTTGTCCGTATAGATACAATTAGTGTTCATATATGAGGTCTAGTCTTACACATAGGGCTGCACGATTATTGCCAAATTAAAAATTAAGATTATTAATCATGACTATTCATTACGTTTGGTAAAACAGTGTTTGGGGTGTGAACGCGACACCATCATGTAATTTGTAATATCTAATACAAATGCTCTAGATAAATGTTATCTATATATTTAAAGACAAATATTTGTGTTTTTGTTCATTAATAGTATCAGCTTGTCAGCTTTTTTATTACATGATGCCTTTATCTCTATTTTACATTTTCATAGAGAGAGGTATGTTTTAAGTTATATACCGGTACATACAAATTACATGTACTAATGTGTGTACATGTACATGCTGTGTCTGGACAGATCCATTCAGCGTTTGAGCATAAATATGTCGTATAGGTATTAACTATACACAATAAAACATTAACAAAATGCTATGTCACATGAATGGGTATTAAAGCAATTACTTTGTGGAATAAAAAACACAATTAATGTAGAAAAAATGGTGTTTACGTTTTGATATCAATATAAAACACAAAGCAGTTTGGCTAATGAAGATAAAGTCAAATAAACAAGCTTTGTTATTCTCCAACGACCATGTACTTCACTGCAACAGTTTGGCCAACAAAAATAAACAGGAGTGATACCTCTCACATCTAATATATACAATCTTTGTGCCTCACTGACAACTCAGCCAGCGTTCAATTGGATGAGATGACAAAACATTTTAGCTAGTATTGATGTTATTGGAACACTGACAAAGTTAGCAGTTAAGATAAAGTGTGAGTGACCATCCCATTAAACAAACTACAGACTTTAAAAAACAAGTTGTGGCAAGGTTCCCGACACATTGCCTGCTGCATGGTAACTCTCAGTCCCAGCAGCTGACGGAAGGACGCTAGTTCCACGATCAAAATTAAACTGCAACATAAAATATTTTTGTCCTCCAATAGCATGTAATAACGAAGCGATCGGCTCCATTAGCTTGGAGGGAACATTTTCAAAGCAAAGTCCGTGAAGTCGCCGCCATGTTTCGCCAGCCGAACGGCTCTAGTGGGCATGCTCAGGCGCTGCAGAGCTTCAGTATTCATGGAGTAAGCTGTGTTTCCTAAAATGCATTAATAAATGCATTTTAGGCAACACTGGTAATTAAACATTTTAACGGTATTACTAACCGTCTGGAATTTTACCACGGTTTATCATTATATTGTTTATCGTTACGTCCCTAGTATATATATATATATATATATATATATATATATATATATATATATATATATATATATATATATATATATATATATATATATATATATATATATATATGTAATACATTTTTAAAAGAATAGTTCAGATGGGACAAAAATATTGTTATCAGTTATTGTACATCCCTTGTGTGTGTGTGTATATATATATATATATATATATATATATATATATATATATATATATATATATATATATATATATATATATATATATATATATATATATATATATATATTTATATATATATATATATATATATATATATATATATATATATATATATATATATATATATATATATATATATATATAGTTTATCATTACATTGTTTATCGTTACATCCCTAGTAAATGATAAATGGGTTATACTTGTATAGCGCTTTTCTACCTTCAAGGTACTCAAAGCGCTTTGACAGTATTTCCACATTCACCCATTCACACACTGATGGCGGGAGCTGCCATGCAAGGCGCTAACCAGCAGCCATCAGGAGCAAGGGGGAAGTGTCTTGCCCAAGGACACAATTGACGTGACTAGGAAGGTAGAAGGTGGGGATTGAACCCCAGTAACCAGCAACCCTCCGATTGCTGGCACGGCTACTCTACCAACTTCGCCATGTATGTGTGTGTATATATATATATATATGTGTGACAAGCAATGACAATAACTGATAACGATATTTTTGTCCCATCTGAACTATTCTTTTAAAAATGTATCAGGAGGTCTTGTTTTATTTGAACCTACTGATGTGAAAATTGGTGACCAGTCAAGGGTGAAGTTATTAAATGAATAATGAATCAATTATTAAATGAATGAAAACATCCGTAGACACGAATCATTACGTAATATTGTATAAATAAATGAATTATTAATGTTCAAATTTAAGACAAAAACATATGATATCAATGAAGTTGCGCAGTTGCTAGTATAGAGTTAGTTGTTGCTTTTTTTTTTTTTTTTTAAATGTGTTTGGTGTCATAGAGGTTGAGAACAGATTATTCTCCAGGCAACAGAATAAGCACTTTATTTTTCTGGGGTCACTTAAGCCTATTTCTCAAGTAATGTCCGATGCTACTCCCTCAGGATAAATTCCTCTCCATCCCCAACCTCTGTCATCTTTCCATAAAGTGCATTGAAGAGGAAAATAACACACACACACACACACACACACAAACACACACACACACACACAAGAGGTGGCAGTGTGAGTCTGACTGTGATAGGTGGGTGAAGATAAGGTGGCATACTTTTTGTCTCCCTCCCCACCTTTCCCGGTCTGTTCCTCACTTACCTCCATAGCTTTACACCGTCTGTCTACTTCTGTCCCTGCAAGGTGTCAGCTTCTATCGCTCTTTATTTCCATCTGTCTGTCTCCCATGCACTAGTGCCTCTATCGCCAACTGTTCCAGTGTCTTCCTTTCAGCTCGTTCTGTCTCTGCTTTCAAATCTTTTAGGTTGTGTCACTATTCCCTTTCACATTGTCAGAGATAACATGGAGTGGTGTGAATCAAAACTATTGTGAGGGGTATCTTTAGAATTCACTTAAAGACTTGCCGTTTGTTTTTTGTTGCAGTTAAATTAACTGCATGCTCATCATTCCGCCCAAACGCGAAACAATATTGCAGCATGAATGCTTGACAAAATGTCCAGTTATCACTTAACATTAGCAAAAAAAGAACCGTAAAGCGTAGTCTGGGGACTGTTAAATTAAGGTTAAAATCTTTATTTTTGTTGGAGCACATTTAGCAATTCAGGATGCAACCAGAAATGAGAATAAGTTAGTTTGTTGTATCTTTTTATTCATGTGATGGCACCATTTACCACGTTCTAATGTAAGTACAGTGTAGGCTTGTACGGTATACCGGTATCAATATAGTACCGCGATACTAATGTATCATTTTCGGTACTATATCGCCTCTGAAAAGTAGAGATGTTTTAAGACATGGCTAGCTAGCTAGCGGCTAATGTCCATCCGCCGTCTGCAGTGTTTTAGCGACTTTTAAATCACTAATCCTGGTCTCCATGGCGACAAATAAAGTAAGTTTCTTACAAGTATCATCTCTGCAGGACAAGGAATAGCTAAACATGTTTCACTACACATCGTAGCTCACCGGCATCAAAATGTAAACAAACGCCATTGGTGGATCTATACCTGACATCCACTGTAATGATACCAAGTACAAGTACCAATATATATATATATATATATATATATATATATACACTACCATTCAAAAGTTTGGGGTCACCCAAACAATTTTGTTGAATAGCCTTCATTTCTAAGAACAAGAATTGGCCTTTCTAGTTTCAGATGAAAGTTCTCTTTTTCTGGCCATTTTGAGCGTTTAATTGACCCCACAAATGTGATGCTCCAGAAACTCAATCTGCTCAAAGGAAGGTCAGTTTTTTAGCTTCTGTAACGAGCTAAACTGTTTTCAGATGTGTGAACATGATTGCACAAGGGTTTTCTAATCATCAATTAGCCTTCTGAGCCAATGAGCAAACACATTGTACCATTAGAACACTGGAGTGACAGCTGCTGGAAATGGGCCTCTATACACCTATGTAGATATTGCACCAAAAACCAGACATTTGCAGCTAGAATAGTCATTTACCACATTAGCAATGTATAGAGTGTATTTCTTTAAAGTTAAGACTAGTTTAAAGTTATCTTCATTGAAAAGTACAGTGCTTTTCCTTAAAAAATAAGGACATTTCAATGTGACCCCAAACTTTTGAACGGCAGTGTATATATACTGTAAATATACTGTATACACTATATATACTGTATATATACTGTATACACTACCGTTCAAAAGTGTATATATACTGTATATAAACGGTATATATACTGTATACACTATATATACTGTATATATAGTGTATACACTACCGTTCAAAAGTTTGGGGTTGTCATGTCTGTTCATGTTTTTGTTTTGGTCATGCGTCATGTCTGTTCATGTTTTTGTTTTGGCCATGTGTTTGTTTTTTGGACTCTTTTTAGTTCCTGGTTGCACTTCCTTGTTTGGTTTGGTTTCCATGGTCACCCATTAGTTTTCACCTGTCATGTCACGCACCTGTTTTCACTGATCACGTCACTATTTAAATCTGTCTGTTTCTGTTGTTCGTCCTGGCGTCCTCACACTTTTTGATCCCTCCACTTCATGTCATGTCACAGTTCTTTGCCAAGTAAGTTTTGTTCATTTATGCCACAGTTAGTGTTTTTGTTTTATTGTTCATAGTTTCTGCCTTTGTGCAAGTTTTGTGTTTCTACCCAAGTTTTGTATTTCCGCCCTCGTGCTAGTCTTTTGTTTTGTATAGCCAAGTTTTCTACCTCCACTGTGAGCGCCTTTTGTTTATTCCTTTTTTATTGTTAAATAAACATATATTTAAATTCACGCCTCGCACGGGCCAATTTTCCTTTGCCTTCCGGAGAAGCAAAACCCAAGAACCCAGTCTTGACAGGGGTCACATTGAAATGTCCTTATTTTTGAAGGAAAAGCACTGTACTTTTCAATGAAGATAACTTTAAACTAGTCCAAAACTAATGTAAAGTATCAAACAAGAGAAGAATAAGTGATTATTACATTTTAACAGAAGTGTAGACAAAACATGTTAAAAGATAAAGTAAGCAGATATTAACAGTAAATGAACAAGTAGATTAATAATTAATTTTCTACCACTTGTCCTTAATAATGTTGAGAAAATAATAGAATGATAAATGACACAATATGTTACTGCATACGTCAGCAGACTAATTAGGAGCTTTTGTTTATTTACATACTACTAAAAGACAAGTTGTCTTGTATGTTTACTATCTTATTGAAGGACTTAACTGCAATAACAAACATATGTTTAAAGTACCCTAAGAATTTTTGTTAAAACAAAGCCAATAATGCAATTTTTTTGTGGTCCCCTTTATTTAGAAAAGTACCAAAAAGTTTTTAAATAATTTTAGTACCTGTACCAAAATATTGGTATCGTTACAACACTAGCACAGTGTTAAAATCAATGCTGATGCTCATATAATTGATATATTAGCTCATTAAATGTCAAGTGAGGGGGAAAAAAACACTTAAGAGAGAGAGAGAGAGAGAGAGTTTATTTCGAACATGCAAGCATACAACATGATACATCACAATTTCCAGTTTCTCTTTTCAACATGTTCGAAAAGGAGTAGGAAGAAGCAGAGCTTATTTAATCCTACCCCTTTTCTTTACATAACAGTTGCTGAAACTTTTTTGTTCACTTCCTGTTCTCAATTTATTCACAATAAACTCCATAGGTAATCACAATAAAAATAAATAAATAAATAATAGTAAGAATTTAATAATAATAATTGGTGAAGAAAGTCATATTTCATATGATGAGATAAGTAAGATTACTTTAAAAATGAATGAATGGATGGATGAAATAAATTCAGAATGTTTATCATGGTTCTTCTTCTTTGTACTTTGTAAACACTTTAAGACTACATACAACCTGCAAAAGACATATTTTAAGTGGCATCATGGAAGTCAGAGTGACAGGCAAAAAGCAGCATTAGAAAAGAAGCGTTGTAAAAGTGGTTACCAAAGAGTTGCATGAATCACAGATAAAAGTACGGCCAATGAGCACACTCTAAGCTTTCAGCTTGAAGGCCAAGGAGATTTTAGGAGAAAAAAATGAGCCATTCCTGTTGTTGCCTCGCAGGTCAAGTACTGCAGTACTACATTATGTGGCCTTCATCCATCATCCATGGACTTCATTATTTTTGAGAAACAACAATTTTGGAACCGCCCTGTAACTCCTAAATTCTAATTTTACTTTACTGAATCAGGACAAACATAATGAATCCATTTTAAAGTTTGGAGCGATGTATTGTTTGTCCAGATTACAAAAAGTAAAGGCAAAACCAACTATAACTAGGGCTGACAAAAAGAACATGTTTATGGTAGTACCTAATTTGTTAAATTAATCACGTAACCAAAATGTGTCCTCACAATGGGCCCCATTCAGCAACCGTTCTTAAGAACAAATTTTGTTCTTAGGCCCACTTGCGAAGTTTTTAAGGAGATTTTTGTATTCACCAATGTTTTCTTATAGCTGGGATTTGTTCGTAAGTAAGAACAAAATCTACGAGTGCCCCAGAGCATTCTTAGGGTGGCCTATTTGTTCTTAAGTGTGACAAGTTCCCTTACTTCTATTGTCTAATGTTAAATTAATATCATAGATAGATAGATAGATAGATAGATAGATAGATAGATAGATAGATAGATAGATAGATAAGACAGACATATAGCAAAATGAGCAATATATAGACATTTCAAAATACACGCACACACACTCACACACAATCATCAATTACCGGGGCGTTGATTTAGTGATTGGTGACTCTTTAAAAGACTCAACTCACACAATGGCAATGCTTTTGCTGCTACTGCATGATGCCGCAGATCATGTAGACCTATTTGCCCGAAGTGACGAATATTTATTTGAACGCTTTAGGCTACCTCAGCGGTCCCCCCTTTCTTAAACTTACATTTTGACATTATGTATTTCCCCCGCGGGATAATACGAATTTCTTTTCTGTAATCTGTTTGTGTTTTCTCCGTGTGTTTGATGTTCGACTTTTCCGCCGGAATTGTGCCCTTATATGGGGAATTAAGGGTGTTTACCTATGCAAATTACGGAATTAAGGGTGTTTATGTAAGCATATTGGGGAAATAAAGGCGTGTTTATATGCAAATTATAATAGACACGCACACGCTAACCATTTGGCATTCAGCAACTTAAGAACAGAAAGTGGGAACAATTGGGCTGTTTAAGAACGCGTCTTGAATTTGAATGGACTCCTCTTAGAAAATCACTTAGGAAGAAAGATAAGAGGAAAAGTTAGGAACCTATTGCTGAATGGGGCCCAATACTGTTAACTCCCCAATTAAAGCATGCATATCCAGGGCCGTAACCAGGATTTGACAAATACCGGGGTCAAAAAATGGTGGTCCAAGAGGAGCTTTGAAAGGCTGTGTTTTCCCAGCGCCATCTAAATATTTTGAGCAACACTATGAACAATACACTTTTTTAATTACTATGCTGAAGTTAAGCATATTAAACAATTTCAACATCATTAAAATATAAATTAGGTAATTTTACTTCATCTCCGACATGGACTTGAACTCATGACCTTCTGCTATGAACTGCATGTCCGAGTCACGCACGCCATGAGGGCCACTGAAGGTCAAGGGGGAAATGTATCTTAAAATTGTAATCAGTGACTGCGTATGACTCTTCCAGGAATACATTTGGGGTAAAATTTCATATGAACAAATTGTCTTTTTGTATCACATATTTTAATGTTTTGTGTTGGTTTTTGATTAATTGGACCATTAATTGGAAAGGTTGTCCAAATGAGTACCTATATAATAAATCTGTGCAACAAACACTTGTGTAAAGCATGTGGTCAATAGTAATCGCTGTGGACCTCACTCATCGGGTGGCACACCGAGAAACAATATCTCTTGAATCTGTAACGTCGATGTCGCATGGTGATGCGCGGATTGTTCTTCCAAGCAATGCAGCAGGAACTCCGGAGACAAAAGTGCAGGTAGGAAATGATTTATTCCTATAAATCATTCAACAAAATACGAAAAAAACGAACAAAACAATCGTGCCTATAGCCTGGGAAGCTAACGGAATAGCTGACAAGAAAAATCATAAGGCAAAGCTTAGCCGAGGGATACCAAGGGTAGACAACGTTATTTGTTGCATAGAAGCAAATAAAAGCACCAGACTGAGTGTGGCCAAAAGGCAGGACTAAATAGCTCTCTGATTAGAGCCCGGGAACAGGTGAGCATCCCGAACACTAATCAGAGGCAGGTGAAAACAATAAATAACCATGGCAGCCAAGGAGACACAAAACAAGGGTACTGAAACCGAACTTAAACAGCAAGTGAATCAAAACGTAAATAACCTATGATCTGGGCAACGGATCGTAACAGAATCCAGCCATCCATTTTTCTACCGCTTGTCGCGAGGGTGGCTGGAGCCTATCACAGCTGCATTCAGGCGGAAAGCGGGGTTCACCCTGGACAAGTCGCCACCTTATCACAGGGCCAATACACATAGACAGACAACATTCACACACTAGGGCCAATTTAGTGTTCAATCAATCATCAATCAATGTTTATTTATATAGCCCTAAATCACAAGTGTCTCAAAGGGCTGTACAAGCCACAACGACATCCTCGGTACAGAGCCCACATACGGGCAAGGAAAACTCACCCCAGTGGGACGTCAATGTGAATGACTATGAGAAACCTTGGAGAGGACCGCATATGTGGGTAACCCCCCCCCCCTCTAGGGGAGACCGAAAGCAATGGATGTCGAGTGGGTCTGACATAATATTGTGAAAGTCCAACACATCAGCGAAAGTCCAGTCCATGGTGGGGCCAGCAGGAACCATCCCGAGCGGAGACGGGTCAGCAGCGTAGAGATGTCTCCATCCGATGAACAGGCTAGCGGTCCACAGAGTAGAAAAGAAAAGAAAAGAAACGGCAGATCAACTGGTCTAAAAAGGGAGTTTATTTAAAGGCTAGAGTATACAGATGAGTTTTAAGATGAGACTTAAATGCTTCTACTGAGGTAGCATCTCTAACTTTTACCGGGAGGGCATTCCATAATATTGGAGCCCGAATAGAAAACGCTCTATAGCCCGCAGACTTTTTTTGGGCTCTGGGAATCACTAATAAGCCGGAGTTCTTTGAACGCAGATTTCTTGTCGGGACATATGGTACAATACAATCGTCAAGATAGGCAGGAGCTTGACCGTGTAGTATTTTATATGTAAGTAGTAAAACCTTAAAGTCGCATCTTAGGTGCACAGGAAGCCAGTGCAGGTGAGCCAGTATAGGCGTAATATGATCAAACTTTCTTGTTTTTGTCAAAAGTCTAGCAGCCGCATTTTGTACCATCTGTAATCTTTTAATGCTAGACATAGGGAGGCCCGAAAATAAAACGTTACAGTAATCGAGACGAGATGTAACGAACGCATGGATAATGATCTCAGCATCGCTTGTGGACAAAATGGAACGAATTTTAGCGATATTACGGAGATGAAAGAAGGCCGTTTTAGTAGCACTCTTAATGTGTGACTCAAACGAGAGAGTTGGGTCAAAGATAATACCCAGATTCTTTACCGAGTCGCCTTGTTTAATTGTTTGGTTGTCAAATGTTAAGGTGGTATTATTAAATAGATGTCTGTGTTGAGCAGGACCGATAATCAGCATTTCCGTTTTCTTAGCGTTGAGTTGCAAAAAGTTAGCGGATATCCATTGTTTAATTTCATTAAGACACGCCTCCAGCTGAATACAATCCGGCGTGTTGGTCAACTTTAGGGGCATGTAGAGTTGGGTGTCATCCGCATAACAGTGAAAGCTAACACCGTATTTGCGTATGATGTCACCTAGCGGCAGCATGTAAATACTAAAGAGTGCAGGGCCAAGAACCGAACCCTGGGGAACTCCGCACGTTACCTTAACATAGTCCGAGGTCACATTGTTATGGGAGACACACTGCATCCTGTCAGTAAGATAAGAGTTAAACCAAGACAAGGCTAAGTCTGACATCCCAATACGCGTTTTGATACGCTCTAATAAAATATTATGATCAACAGTATCGAAAGCGGCACTAAGATCAAGAAGCAGCAACATAGATGACGCATCAGAATCCATCGTTAGCAATAGATCATTAGTCATTTTTGCGAGGGCTGTCTCCGTAGAGTGATTTGCCCTGAAACCGGATTGAAAAGGTTCACAGAGATTGTTAGACGCTAAGTGTTCATTTAGCTGCTGTGCGACAATTTTTTCGAGGATTTTCGAGATAAACGGAAGGTGGGACACCGGCCGGTAGTTCACCATGAGGTCAGGATCGAGGTTAGGTCTTTTGAGTAGAGGATGAATAACCGCTTTTTTGAATGCTAAGGGAACAGTACCAGAGGAAAGTGATAAGTTTATAATATTTAACACTGATGGACCTAATAAAACAAAAAGCTCCTTGATAAGTTTCCCAGGAATTGGGTCAAGTAAACATGTTGTTTGTTTTGTCCCATTTACACATTTTAACAATTCCTCCAATGTTATTTCATCAAAGAGGGAGAAACTATTTTGGAGGGCAGTGTCCGTCGTATATACAGTCGTATTTGTGTTAATAGAACCCAGTTGTAGCTGAGATGCATTGTCTTTAATCTCTTTTCTAATGACTTCAATTTTCTTATTAAAGAAATTCGTCAAGTCATCTGCTGAGTGGGTGGAGCTACTGGGAGGAGTCCCTTGTTGGGTTAGCGATGCTACTGTACTAAACAAAAATTTAGGATCATTTTTGTTGAGGTGGATGAGATTTGAGTAATATTTAGCTTTAGCTGAGGTAAGCATGCGTTTATAAGTTATTAAACTATCACTCCATGCCTGATGGAAAACCTCAAGTTTAGTCGCACGCCATTTGCGTTCCAGCTTTCTACATGATAATTTCTGGGCTTTAGTTTCTTCTGTAAACCATGGGGTGGGCCTTTTAGGGGCCCTTTTTAGCTTTAGCGGTGCTACACTATCAATGGTGTCGCGCAGGGCGTCGTTAAAGCTGTTAGTGAGGTTATCAATAGAGCCCACATAATTTGGGAATGGTGCCATTACCGAAAGCAGTAGGTCAGTATGAGTCGTCGTTGTGGCAGCATTAATGTTGCGGCTGCTATAGTAGTTATTATTATTATTATTAGTTTGTTGACAATGAGTCAGAACTTCGAATTTTATAAGGTAATGATCGGACATTACTTTAGTGTACGGGAGTATCGTAACTTTAGAGGTGGTGACACCCCTGACAAGCACTAGATCTATCGTATTACCGTTGCGATGCGTGGGTTCATTTATTATTTGTGTAAGACCACAGCTATCAATTATAGTCTGGAGCGCCACGCATGGAGGGTCCGATGGGGTATTCATATGGATGTTAAAGTCTCCCATTATGATTATATTGTCGGCGTGCGTCACTAGATCAGCAACGAACTCTGAAAATTCATTGATAAAGTCCGAATAGGGCCCTGGGGGGCGGTAGATGACAGCCAGGTGCAGAGGCAGCGGTGTGACAAACCTCACAGTAAGCACCTCAAACGAGTTATATTTATTATTTAGGTCCGAGGTAAGGCTAAAGTTTTTGTTGTATATTAGTGCAACACCCCCACCCCTTTTAATGGGACGGGCAATATGCGTTCCCGTATAGCCAGGAGGAGACGCCTCACCCAGCGCAAAAAATTCGTCTGGTTTGAGCCAGGTCTCGGCTAGACCAACGACATCAAGATTGTTGTCTCTAATGACTTCATTTACTAATAACGTTTGGGAAGACAATGACCTTATGTTTAAAAAGCCCATATTATAGGTAGTGGGCTGTTTTGAGGAGTTTTTGTTGAAAGTATCCGTAGTAGCAATATTAATAATGTTACGTTTATTATGCGTAGTGCACTTTAAATAATGTCGACCATATCTAGGAATTGATATGACAGGAATTTTTAGATTGTTTGCCACCTCAGTAAAATGCATGTCCACCTCTGACACAGAAAAAACATTATGTGAGTTATATATTATTCTAAGAGAATTGCTATGTGTGCAGGGATTATCCAGCCTGGCGCTGGCTAGTTCTAGCTTAACAGACTCATTATTAGCGCTTCTTTGTGGATTAGCATTTAGCTTTTTTGTTAGCCCCGCTAACAACAACGCATTTAGCTTTGTTGTTAGCCCCGCCCGACACCCCCGCTTCTGCTTCCGAGCGCATCGCTTACGTCTCTTTCGTTGACGGTCTCCGCTGGTAGTGGACGCCGCTGCTTCAAAGGCCACTGCTTCAAAGGCCACTGCTGGATGTAGCTCGCGAAGAATTCCCAAGCTAGCGAGTAGGTCCACCGTACACGCATCTTTCAGCCCAAAATGGCCCGATCTCTCCACATCCAGAATCGTAAGTCGGTCGTAAGTGATCACGGAGTGAACACGCTGTGAGCCAGCCATGAAATTGACTGAATTGACGGGTGTTTTTGCCAAATCGGTCTACACTTCCAGGAGCGCTCGCAAGAAGCTGCTGCTTTGAGGCGCCGCCATCTTGAAGCAACCTATCCTCAGGTGCATGTCTTTGGAGGTGGGAGGAAGTCGGAGTACGCAGAGGGAACCCACGCAGTCACAGGGAGAACATGCAAACCCCACAAATAAAGATCCCAAGTCCGGGGATCGAACCCAGAACCTTTGTGCTACCCATCTCTTAAAATCATGTTTTAAAAATAATAGTTTGGGGCCCCCTGAATTAAGCAATTATTTGGCATACCACCAGTTGGAGCCCGAGTGGTATTTGTACCACACCTTGAAAAACACTGTTTCAAATCGTTCTGCTTCTGAGTACGGTGGTACAAGACATTGATACAACGTTGATTATACATACATGTCCTTTAAAACTGACTTTGAAACAACGTTGCAAAATAGTTGTATTTGTTAATTGAGACAATGTTGATGTCTAATGTTGGATCCACTTTGTTAGTTGGGAAATGACAAAATTTCAAAGGTCAAATCAACATCACAACCTGATATTGAATGAACTTTGTCAAAAATAATTTTGTTTCAACGTTGCCTTTGTGTTGTAGAATATAGGATGGGAAATGACCAAAATTCAATGGATCACAACGTTAGAACCCAACGTTGATTAAACGTCGTCAAAAAGAATGTTGTCTCAATGTTATGTTTGAATTGCTGAAGGTCAGGACCTGATTCAACAAGTTCTCAAGGTTGTTTTCATGTCGTGTGCCTGCTGGGTGGGCTGGCTTATCAGATTCTATGGCCACCCAGTAGACATTCCACTGATCGGCACATCTACAAGGATGCATTCAGCAATTTATTTTATAGACCTAAAATCGTCCAGTTCAATGGCGTTGGATAAAAGTGTGGTACAGTACAGTATTAGTTTAAATATTTTTACTGTACTGTTTGAAAATCAACATACTGTTCCAAATACCTGTAACTCCAGCCTATATCCTAGTTAACAGGAAATTTTGAGAAATGCAAGTGACATTGCATGACAAGACAGACAAATTATATTGTATAGTATTTTCTAGCTTCATTTGAATTCCCATTTAGTTTGGAGCTGTTCAGACATAGATAATATTGAATATACCTGTCAGTTATCTTTCTGTCCATACAATAGAGTGCAAAGGGTCATATTTCAGACATGGTTGCAAACGCTAACTAACATGCTTAATTCGTGAACTGTGATTAATCTGAATAAAATACATCAAACACTTGACAGCTCTAATATTTTACATCCAATCAACAAAATAGTCATATACTCTTTATGTTCTGTCAAATTAGCGTACTTCAAAGCTGGTTTCTTTATGCTTTTTGGTATTTTGTTTGTGTGTTTGTGCGTATTCATCAGTTATCACAAGTAGCTTGTAAAACCTTTTGTGTATACTTCTGCAAACAATTTTAATAGCGTGTGGTTAATTCATTTTTGTTTCATCAGCATTTCTTTTATGAGCCAAGTACTCTGGAAGACAAGAAACATTTTAGCATCAGTGTTCTTTTCAGAGTCAGTATTTCTTCCAGAAGTGACAACCAGAGCAACTGCCTTTGAATACAAACGTGTTTGCTGTCACTGTGATGTTTGTATCTCTATCAGTGTCTAATTATTTGTCCCGCTGGTTCTCCTCTCTCTTACAAATTGTTAACCTCTCTGTGGGATAACAATCCCGTGGAGCCAGAATTGGATTGTTATTAAGCTGAAACCAGCTTTAAAAATCTATCTAACCAGAATGTGCACGCATGTGTGTGTGTGTGTGTGTGTGTGTGTGTGTGTGTGTGTGTGTGTGTGTGTGTGTGTGTGTGTGTGTGTGTGTGTGTGTGTGTGTGTGTGTGTGTGTGTGTGTGTGTGTGTGTGTGTGTGTGTGTGTGTGTGTGTGTGTGTGTGTGTGTGTAAGGAGTAATGAATTGAACATGACTGAGGCTGTGCAAGGTTGGCTATCTTTCACTCAGCGTCGACAACACCTAGAGCAACTGCACAGCCTCGACATATGTTGGTAGTCTGCATGTCAAAAGATGTTATATCATAAAAGTATAAAGCTACATCATGCAGGCACCCTTCTTTTTTACCCTGGTACATCAAAATTAATGCCCAGGATGGAAACCCTTTGCACACCTTGATTTTGAGTTTGAGTTTCAGTTTATTTCGAACATGCAAGCATACAACATGATACATCACAATTTCCAGTTTCTCTGACCTTTACCATGACTAAGGCTCATTAGGGACTGGTACCGGTAAAAAAAATATTTCGATACTTTTCGGTACTTTTCGATACTTTTATAAATAAAGGGGACCACAAAAAATTGCATTATTGGCTTTATTTTAACAAAACATGTTAGGGTACATTAAACATATGTTTCTTATTGCAAGTTTGTCCTTAAATAAAATAGTTAACATACAAGACAACTTGTCTTTTATTAGTAAGTAAGCAAACAAACAAAGGCTCCTAATTTAGTCTGCTGACATATGCAGTAACATATTGTGTCATTTATCATTCTATTATTTTGTCAAAATTATGAAGGACAAGTGGTAGAAAATAAGGTATTAATCTACTTGTTCATTTACTGTTAATATTTACTGTTAAAATGTAATAGTAATTTATTCTTCTGTTGTTTGGATGCTATACATTAGTTTTGGATGATACCACAAATGTGGGTATCAATCCGATACCAAGTAGTTACAGGATCATACATTGGTCATATTCAAAGTCCTCATGTATCCAGGGACATATTTCCTGAGTATATAAACATAATATAAATTTTAAAAAAACAAAAGAAGATTTTGTGATGCCAAACAAATATCGACGTAATCTTAGTAGTATCAACTAGATACGCTCCTGTACTTTGGTATCATTACAGTGGCTGTCAGGTGTAGATCCACCAAGGGTGTTTGTTTACATTTTGACGCAGGTGAGTTACGGTGTGTAGTGAAACATGTTTAGCTATTCCTCGTCCTGCAGGGATGATACTTGTAAGAAACTTACTTTATTTGTCGCCATGGAGGCGAGGATTAGTGATTTAGAAGTCGCTAAAACACTGCAGACTGCGGCTGAACTTTAGCTAGCCATGTCTTAAAGCACCTCTTCCGGTGGGCGTTTCAGTGTTATAACTTCACCTTTATCTTTAGTTTTTAAGTCAAAATGCGCCCGTTCTCCCTTTTCTGTCTACACACTGTGTCTGCTTGTAAGTACTTTGTGATTGTGCGCAACCAAACATGCTCGTCTGCTCGTAAACCAGCAATGACACGACATGACGATGACGGGGGGGGGCAGGCGGTTGGATGGTGGACCGGTACTTTTCAGAGACGGTATAGTACCGAATATGATTCACTAGCATCGTGGTACTATACTAATACCGGTATACCATACAACCCTATTAGGGACTGCTTTCTGAATAGAGGGCATACTAAAAACAGTACTTTAAATTGTTTGTATTAATACGTATTATAAGAAGTGTTATATAAGTGCATATCGTCCCTTAAATATGTGAATAGGAGGTACAAGGTGTCTCCGTTCACCCCAAGTTTGACTTCCAGACTAGCAACATATGGTCATCGATGACATGGAGTTGTTGCTCTCCAAAAGATACTCTATGAAAAACATATGTACCATAATAGTTTTTCACCACAACTTGATTTGCTTTCAGGTTGTATAAGCATTGACTGTCAACAATTGTAATGTGATAAATATTCAAATATTGTGCCTCAAACTAAAATTGCCATGTTGGTTTGATTCTTTAGGTTATAGTTCACACTGGCATTCTTTACTACATTCGAACTCAGCTAATTAAATGTTTTTTGTCAAAAACAGTATAAGGCAGGATAAATTGTATACCTCTAAAAACTGAATTTGACTTGGTTGCATGCATTATAGTGTTTAAGGAGCACTTTCAGTAAGTGGGCCTGGTCAGTAAGGAGTGCAAATGTGTGGAACTCAGTATCTGAGGAGAATAAACTGGTCACAACGTACAAGTCCTTCACAAAAAAATGTAACATGTGGTTTATTAACGCCGACAGCTGCCAGCACTAAAAGATGAGCATGTTTTGATGCTAGGATAAATGTTATGTTGTGATGTTGTATTTTTTTTTAAATCATATCGTATATGTATTGTGTGCTTTGTTTCTCTTTTTCTTTTCTTTGTCTTTGAAATTGTAATTTTACTGCCTTTTTTACATCATGGCCAGGGGACTACAGATGAAAACAAGCCTTCTAGCTAATTCTGGCTTTTTTAACCATGTGTAGTTATGTGTTTTATGAAATTGCATTGTCCCCTTTGAAATAAACTAATCTTAATCTTAAATTCCCAAAATGGGGTACACGGGTCTTCAGGAGTACCCCAATTGTCATAGGGGATATGTAAATTTGAATAATTAAATTAGAAAAGAGCTTCAATTTATTTATATTATGTTGCCTCGATTAATCGTTTAATGAGTATAACTAATACAAAATGATAAAATCTTGACTGCATGGAGTGGAAGGAACTTTAGTGCACATGAGATGGTGGCGGTGTGTGGGCGTCGTAAAAAAGAGACATGCGCAAAATTGTTCATTATTATGTAATATAAGAACAAATAAGTAAGTTGGATAAATATGTTGTTCATTAAGAGTGTTTGATATAGAAAATGATTGGCGGTCTTTTTTCATAATTAGTTAGTTTTGTATTTAGCTGTGGGTAATTAGTGCAGGTTCTGAACTGTGAGCCTGTAAGTAGTTTCTTCACTGGATGCAATGACTAGTATTTGTGGTGTACTGCAGTTTATGTTTATCATACTAGCCAGTAAATATTCCACAATACTGGATAAGTCAACAGATATAGCAGTGTCGTGCCAGTAACCCGATATGAAAGCACATATGCATTGTAGCTCCGATTCAGTGTTAATATCAGCTTGGATTATTAATACAACAATGTGGATTGTTGTTACGACAATGCCTTAATTGTCAAAGATGTTTGTAACCTGTGAAATGTCTACCTAAAATAAATGCTTATGTTATTCTTAGCATTACGTGTTGCCCAAGTTAAAGTGTTCATGGCGCTAATTAGCCCTCTCTTTTTTGTAATAAAGCATATATGCCTGTGAACTAAAGGCTAAAACAAAATATCTCGGTAATACATTCAAACATGCTGTAATTTAAACTTTATAAATTTTAGAGACATGCAAGTGGCATCGCATGACTAAACAGACAATTTATATTTTATATTATTTTCTAGCTTGATTTTAAATTGCAGTGACTTGGAATTAAGTTTGTTTGATGTTAAAAATAAATTGCTTTGATGAAGTAAAGCTTCAGTAGAATAACTTGTAACAGCTCATTACGTGTTTCAAGCAGCTTTGCCTAACAGTGTTGGAATGATCCAAACGCAAGAAAATGCAATGTCGTACAAAGTTTTTCCATAAGAGATATGGTATGGTTTGTAGTTGGTGACTGGACCCAAAGCAGCCCTTAAGTCATTCAGCATCTTACAAATAGAATTGTTGGGTAGATATGTCACCACTATTTTTACGTGATAGTACAAATATGTTGACACTTCACACATTTCACCTATTGCCTCCTTTTTGCCACAATGTGTCAGGCTTGGTGATGGAAGGAGGACTCAAAAGCAAAGTTGGCAGAGGAGATAGAAGTTACATTTAATCAACAGGCATGATGGGGTTAGTATGCGGGAGCTCTGGCCACACACAGCAAAGGTATCCAATACATGAGATGAGGCAATAGGCAAGCTCAAAGTTCTGGCAGAATTTAAGAACAGGTCGAGAAAGCAGATACAAAGTGCTAGAACATGGCATGAGTGCCAACTAACTCGCAGAAGACTGAAGGGCTAGGGCAGGGGTCGTCAACCCGCGGCCTCATGCGGCTCTTTGATCACTCTGATGCGGCTCAGCTGCATACTTGCTGACCATCCCGATTTATACGGGAGACTTCCGAATTTCAGTGCCTCTCCCGAAAATCTCCCGGGGCAACAATATTGAGGGCGTGCCGTGATGGCAGCGCCTTTAGTGTCCGATTATACACTATCTATGTGCCGGCCCAGTCACATGTTGTATAACATGTAAGTGACTGCAAGCATACTTAGTCAACAGCCATACAGTTCACACTGAGGGTGACCGTATAAAACAACTTTAACACTCTTTCTAATATGCGCCACACTGTGAACCCACACCAAACAAGAATGACAAACACATTTCGGGAGAACATCCGCACCATAACACAACATAAACACAACAGAACAAATACCCAGAATCCCATGCATCCCTAACTCTTCCGGGCTACATTATACACCCCCACCTAGAGTTAGGGATGCATGGGATTCTGGGTATTTGTTATGTTGTGTTTATGTTGTGTTACGGTGCAGATGTTCTCCCAAAATGTGTTTGTCTTTTTTTTTTGGTGTGGGTTCACAGTGTGGCACATATTTGTAACAGTGTTTAAGTTGTTTTATACGACCACCCTCAGTGTGACCTGTATGGCTGTTGAACAAGTATGCCTTGCAGTCACTTATGTGTGTCTGCAGAAGCCTCATACAACATGTGACTGGGCTGGCACGCTGTTTATACAGTTTGTAGAGGGCGTAAAAGACAGTGTCATCACGGCACGCCCTTATTATTGTTGTTTGGGGGAAAATCAGCAGACATCCGATAGAGTAGTTGCCCTGGATTTCGGGAGTCTCCCGGAAAAATCGGGAGGGTTGGCAAGTATGACGCGGTCAAGCGCCATTCATATAAAACTCTCGGGCCGCACTAACATTACATTTTCATATTAAGGTGCAGGCCGCAAAATAACGTCTCGCGGGCAGCGTGTCTGGTTTATACATAGCACAAAGCAAAAAAAAAACTGTGTATGCAGTGTTATTTCATTTTAAATTTCAAAAGAGTTTTGTGGCTCCCATTGTTTTCTTGAATTTGTGAAACGGGTCGAAATGGCTCTTTGAGTGGTAAAGGCTGCCGACCCCTGGGCTAGGGGATATATCTAGGACTGGTGGTGAGCTATTGATAACCAACACCCAGGCAGACACAGACAGGCAATGATTAGGAACACCAGGGCAGGCAAAAGGCAGACTTGACCCAATGACCACAGCCATTTGTGCATAACTGTGACCATTTTCACTTAGCCAACTGTCGAAAAGTGCTAAATATGAATGCAAAAAAGATGTTTTATATATATATATATATATATATATATATATATATATATATATATATATATATATATATATATATTACTGTAAGCTTTGAGATTTTTAACTTAAAAATTACAATTTGTTGTATTCCTGTGAGTCTTTAGTTTGTGATCACTGTCGATGTAAATCTTGGACTAAAATACAAAACCCAAAACCAGTGAAGTTGGCACGTTATGTATATCGTAAATAAAAACAGAATACAATAATTTGCAAATCCTTTTCAAGTTATATTCAATTGAATAGACTGCAAAGACAAGATATTTAATGTTTGAATCCCTAAAGTCCTTGCAATAGCTGGTTGAGAAATGTTGCTCTTAAACAATTTGCTCACGCATGTGTTCACAAAGTGGTGACCCTCGCCCCATCCTTGTTTGTGAATGACTGATCATTCCATGGAAGCTGCTTTTATACCAAATCATGGCACCCACCTGTTCCCAATTAGGCATTTCACCTGTGGGATGTTCCAAATAAGTGTTTGATGAGCATTCTTCAACTTTCTCAGTCTTTTTTTTCCCACTTGTGCCAGTTTTTTTGAAACACATGGCGGGCATCAAATTCCAAATGAGCTAATATTTGCAAAAAATAAAGTTTTCCATTTCGAACGTTAAGTATCCTGTCTTTGCAGTGTATTCAATTGAATATAGGTTGAACATGATTTGCAAATCATTGTGTTCTGTTTTTATTTTTGATTTACACAACGTGTCAACTTCATTGGTTTTGGGTTTTGTAGAAACTAGGTGAGCCACTTTTGGTGAAAGATGACACAGAGATTAATCTTAAGAAAACAAGTGTGGCCAGTTTGCCCTTGCAGTTGTGAAAACATTAGGTCAGGTCACATGCGCGGAAAAAAAAAACACTACACTGTAAACAACCTACAAAAATATAGATTGTCCTTTATTCAGAAAAAATGTATTTTGAATAAATATTTGTTTTAATGACACCACACTTTAGTTAGTTTGAAGTTGGCTGAAGCATTAACTGCATTGAACAAACACCGAAAACTCATTTTCATTTTTAGACCTTTTCAGCTTATCTTTCTCTGTTTATTGTGTCTTATCAATAAATCTAGCAACCTATCGTTATTCACCAATGTAGTAGTACAAATTGTAGTTACAAAACCAATAGATAGCTCTCCTCTACATTGTTCTTAAAGTGTCAGATTTTACAAAGCCCTTATGACTGGTCATTTAATTAACCTTGTCAAGCATATCTCCACTAATCTCCTTTCTAATTTAATCTGTTAATTTAAAACTCTTCTTAACAAGGCCAGTCCCCTAGCCAATCACATGTCCAGAATAGGTATATAAGCAGAAGGAACTTTTTTAATTAGAGCTGTCGGGAAATTACCAAATATGGGCAAGGAAGATTTAATTGTCTGCCGTTGCTTTCTTTGGGAGCTATAGGGAATCACCTCAGGTTATGAATGTGTGTACTCCAAAAAAAAAAAAAAAAAAAAAAAAGGCTGAATGACTCTGGGAACTGATAAATAGGATATGAGTCAATAAAAGTGTGGGGAGAGCGAGGATGTTAGAAGCAAAAGACAATGATTTATTGACTTGATTTTGAATAGTCAAATATCTCTTTTCTACATTGTGGCAGCTTCATTTCCTGTTAGAAAGGAAATTATAATTTAATATTTGCAGCAATGATTATCATATTTATTAAATCATATATTGTCACTCTGGCAATACTGTACGTACTTATCATTGGAGATGTCAACAGTCTTTCTGAAGAACAAAGACACTGATTATGGCCATGCTCATCAGTATATTGGTACAGGTTAAATTTTAGGCAAATGTGCTTGGGATTTGAAAATCCAACGAAAATACATTTTGAATTGGAATTTAAATAAATGATAAATGGGTTATACTTGTATAGCGCTTTTCTACATTCAAGGTACTCAAAGCGCTTTGACAGTATTTCCACATTCACCCATTCACACACACATTCACACACTGATGGCGGGAGCTGCCATGCAAGGCACTAACCAGCAGCCATCAGGAGCAAGGGTGAAGTGTCTTGCCCAAGGACACAACGGAGGTGACTAGGATGGTAGAAGGTGGGGATTGAACCCCAGTAACCAGCAACCCTCCGATTGCTGGCACGGCCACTCTACCAACTTCGCCACGCCGCCCGCTGGTGTTAATTCGATCAGAAACAAACTGAGCAGAAACTAGTGATCAGAAACCTCTAAATTCATTTGAAAGCAGTGTTACAGCTTCTTAAGAAGCAATATTTTGACCAGTTAAGTATGTGTAACATTATTACGAGACATTATCACAATATGTTATTATTAACTGGTGTAGGTGGAAACGTCAAACTGCCTTCCAGTCTTTATACGGTGAAAAGAAGGCCAGTAAAACCAGATTTATGATGAATAATGTTTACAATGTTGTGTCGTCAAATAAATGTTCTTTTGTGAGCATTTTTGGTGCTAAAAGACGACTGTTAAACATGAAATAAAACATGGCACATTTTTTCTATTGGTGGAATAATATTTCTCATTGCTCAATCAAAGGATAAACAGCTGTTAAGTTGCAGAAGAAAAGTGAGTAAACAAGGCTGATATTTGTCCAAAAACACAAAGATGAACAATATGGTTTTGAAAGGACAACACAGGCCTGACTTTTATTTTCCTCTGAATGGTAAAGCATGTTATATTCAGCTTTCTTAAAACTTTTTTTTTTTTTTACTATTAGTAGCGGACAGTCAATTGTAACTGCCTGAGACCTCGCCTGGCTCTAAAGAGAAATCATTATTTATTTTATCATTGTTTGACTAAATTTTTTCTGTACATGCGGCATTTTTTTACACATTTTATATTTGCATTGCAAGTTATTTGAAGGGTGCAATACCCACTTTAGACATTTTTACACCAAAAGGATTAAAAAATATATTTTTCCTCTTTGATTTTCGGTTTTGAGTGATTTTGGGCCCAATGTGTTACTGCAGTATGTGAAAAAGAAAAAAGAAAACAAATAACTGTACAGTCACACATTAAGGCTGGACTGAAAAATAGAAAACAACCCAAGGCAAAATCAAAAGTTTTTAAGGTTAGATATAGAGGTAAGTAAAATTTCTCTAAACTACCCCGGACTTCAAAAGGTTAATATGGTTGTGTTATAAGTAGTTTACATTTTAACCGATACTCGTGCCAAATTGGTGCTTTTGTAATGGTGCCGGTGCTTAAACTGTGCCGGTACTTAAAAAATGAAAATGTTGGGTTAAAAAAACATGTTTTGTTTTGTTGCAGAATGTTGTGACATTTAAATTGCACGGACTAGTAATTTAAATACTTCAATGATTATTAATCAAAAGACTGTGTAAAGAAATGGGAAACTGTCATATAACCACATGCTTCAAAGACACGAAAAGAAGAAGAAGAATATGAATAAAATTATTACTAATACAAACAAAAATAACAAAATTGTCAGAAATATTGCATTAAAACCAGCAACAATACAAAACATAGAGATATGGGGAACAAAACGATTTGCTTGTGTAATATCATTGCTCTCAATTCCTAGATTTTTTTAATTCCCTTTGTTTGCCGTGACCATGATTTGTGCATACTGAGGAAGTACTATTTTGTTGTCGTGGCGAGTACAACGGCGCTAGCGGTGGTAGCTTACGGCTACTGTTTGCGTGTTAAGGTGGGCAACAAACTTTAAAAAGAGCGTCAGATTCTTTGTGGTTACTTACAAGACATTACCTAATAAATATCAGTGTAAAGAACGTTTTGCAGATGGCTGAGTATGCATTCACAAATACTTAATAGTTAATGGTAATGAACAGTTATCCCAATTCCCCTCACATGATTATTAAAGGGCAGTATATCTACCCAGCTATCTATCAATCTACAGTATTTATTATGGTGCTATCTACACTATATATTGCCAAAAGTATTTGGCCAACCATCCAAATGATCAGAATCAGGTGTCCTAATAACTTGGCCCGACCACAGGTGTATAAAATCAAGTACTTATGCATGGAGACTGTTTCTACAAACATTTTTGAAAGAATGGGCCGCACTCAGGAGCTCAGTGATTTCCAGCGTGGAACTGTAATTAGATGCCACCTATGCAACAAATCCAGTCTCTAAAGACATGGATGACAGAGTCTGGTGTGGATGAACTTGACTGGCCTGCACAGAGTCCTGACCTGAACCCGATAGAACAACTTTGGGATGAATTAGAACGGAGACTGAGAGCCAGGCCTTCTCGACCAACATCAGTTTGTGACCTCACCAATGCGCTTTTGGAAGAATGGTCGACAATTGCAATAAACACACTCCGCAACCTTGTGGACAGCCTTCCTAGAAGAGTTGAACCTGTAATAGCTGCAAAAGGTGGACCGACGTCATTTTGAACCCTATGGGTTAGGAATGAGATGGCACTTCAAGTTCATATGTGAGTCAAGGCAGGTGGCCAAATACTTTTGGCAATATATTGTATGTCAGCCTCATGCTGTTTGCCATCAAATGTTGTTGTATAATGCAGACATGTCAGAAATAATATAAAGAAATAATACATGCTGGTCATACTGTCATTTGGATTTAAAATGGCATTTTTTCTATTAAGACAATGATTTAAAAATATTTACAAATGAACCTGCCGTGATCAAAAAATAAACAATGCAGTACAAGATGTCAACAGTATAAGTAGTGTTGTATGCCTTATTTTAGCAATCTGTAAGCCTCCACACAAGTGTAAAAAGAAGTACATCAATGTATCATTAAATTAGAGAAAATCTAAGTCTGTATTCACATTGATTGAAGCGATTCACCATGCTTCTGGGAGGTGAGTCTCTTCACATGAAGACGAAACAGAGCTGACTTCTTTTAGTCTTTGATGGCTTTTTTTGCCACAAGCATTGACACCCTATTTAATAATATATGAGGACAGGTATTTTTGTCACTAAGCAAAAAAAAAAAAAGACGCCATCACCACTCGAAGGGTTGCGCTTTGCAAAAAGGTAAAAAAGTTCAAGAGACAGTAAGAATAATGCGATTTGTGGAGAGATTCTGTACAAAGGCAGCAGAGTCACTTAGGTAAAAAAAAAAAAAAGAAGCATTCTCTAAAAACTTTTTAAAAGGATTATCGCTGACAACCCTCAAAGCTGTGTTTGGCACCCAGGATGTGAATTTGGAATGGGGTGACTGGCATGTACACAGCATGGGAAAGGATTTAGCAATGAAGCATTTGAGAGTAAGAAAATAAGAAAGGATTTAACAGAAAATTATTTGTTGGAGGCAGGCTTTAACTGGAAGAAATGAGAAAGTCAACAGCCTGGCAGGTTACAGCTGAGCTGCCCATCACTGACATGTGTGTAAGTGTGTGTGTGCCTGTGTGTGTGTCTGTGTGTGTATATCACCATCTGTGCTGTCATGTGCAGCTGTGCTCCCTGAGAGCCCAAGATCCGAAAGTCAGCTGTTGCCAAGACAACTTTTATCCATGCTATACCTGGCAGACACACACACACACACACACACACACACACACACACACACACACACACACACACACACACATACTGTATACATGTTTTAAAGTACCTGTAGAATGTAAAAACAAGTTGCCTCTATATTGCAGCTACACTATATTGCCAAAAGTATTTGGCCACCCATCCAAATAATCAGAATCAGGTGTCCTAATCACTTGGCCCGGCCACAGGTGTACACAATCAAGCCCTTAGGCATGGAGACTGTTTCTACAAACATTTGTGAAATAATTGGCCACTCTCAGGAGCTTAGTGATTTCCAGCGTGGAACTGTCATAGGATGCCACCCATGCAACAAATCCAGTCGTGAAATCTCCTGGCTCCTAAATATTCCAAAGTCAACTGTCGGCTTTATTAAAATAAAATTGAAGAGTTTGGGAACAACAGCAACTCAGCCAAGAAGTGGTAGGCCACATAAACTGACAGAGAGGGGTCAGTTGCTACAGAGCTCCAAATTTCATGTGACCTTCCAATTAGCCCACGTACAGTACGCAGAGAGCTTCATGGAATGGGTTTCTATGGCCGAACAGCTGCACCTAAGCCAGTGGTTCTTAACCTGGGTTCGGTCGAACCCTAGGGGTTCGGTGAGTCGGGCTCAGGTGTTCGGCGGAGGTCAAGACACACCCGACTCATCGTGTAAATAAAAAGTTCTCCCTATCGGCGTATTACGGATACGGCAACAGCAGAAGTCAGACTGATTTGCAGGTGTGTAATTTGTTGTGAGTTTGTGCACTGTGTTGGTTTTGTTCTTTGAACAAAGTGATGTTCATGCACGGTTCATTTTGTGCACCAGTAAAAAAACATGGTAACACTTTAGTATGGGGAACATATTCACCATTAATTAGTTGCTTATTAACATGCAAATTAGTAACATATTGGCTCTTAACTAGTCATTATTAAGTACTTATTAATGCTTTATTCGGCATGGCCTTATTATAACCCTAACCCTCTAACCCTGGCCCTAACCCTCTAACCCTAACCCTAACCCTAACCAAATAAGTTTAAATTAAGTCTTTGTTACTTAGAATATGTTCCCCACACTAAAGTATTACCAAAAACATATCACTTTGTCTTGAATTTGAAAAAAATACAACACTTTATTTTTCACTAAAGAAGGGTTTGGTGAATGCGCATATGAAACTGGCAGAGGTGGGACCAAGTCACTGCTTTGCAAGTCACAAGTAAGTCTCAAGTCTTCGCCCTCAAGTCTCGAGTCAAGTCCCGAGTCAAGACAGGCAAGTCCCGAGTCAAGTCCAAAGTCAAGACTAGAAAGTCTCAAGTCAAGTCCCAAGTCCTGCATTTTGAGTTTCGAGTCCTTTCAAGTCCTTTTAACCACAGACTAATATTTTTACACAGATTGTGTATGCTTTTAAAACGCTGTATTTATTTATTAAAACAAGTGCATTTGAAATTGCAGGAAAAAAAATTGTGCTGACATTGCAATTCATAATAGCACTATTAACCAGTCATTTTAATAGTTTAAACAATTTTATACATTTAACTCATTCCTTTGCAGAATAAACACATTTGCAAAAACAAACATTAACATACTATTGGTTGTATTTTATGAAAATAATATAACCACAGAGTTGAGAAGGATCAAAGATCTTCAATATTTGTATGTGAAAATCACAAAGAAATCTTCTGGGGGAGGATGACCCCCCCTACAGGGGTTTGGTTTACAAACTTTAAGCCCCACCTAAAACAAAATTCACCAGCCGCCACTGATTATGATGCATTCTCATTTTAGGCAAAATATAAGACAATACTTTAACAGTATAATTGTAACCAGGAATAAGTCTTCAAGTAACAATATTCAAATACTAACATTGTTGGGTAAGACAGCATTTGGTTTTATTCTGAATCCAGTAAAACAGATTGGTGGTTTTAGCTGATATAAAGACTTTCAGGTGTTTATATATGTTTAAGTATTTGGCAGACGCTTTTATCCAAAGCGACATACATAAAAAACACATATATAACAATGACTGTAAACATTATCATTTAAGGGAAGAATGTAATACAAAATATCAATACAAAGTGTCACGACAGAATAAACTCTCTGCTGCTGCAGCAACAGAGTTACAGTCTATAGGTCCCTAAGATATATAGATATCTAATGTATTCATACATTGTTTATGTAGGATATACGCATGTATATATAACCTAATCATATTGTTTCTTCAATTTAAAAATAGCTGACCGTTTTTTTCCCCCTTCTCTGGGATTATAGTCCCAGTTTTGATCTCGGACGTCTGGTCACTTATAGCATATAAGAATATTATATTACTGTTAAGCAAACTATGAATAATAAAAACGCCAAAACATGTGTCCGTTATCATAGCTACACGTATGACAAAAAAACGCATGAAAATCAGTGGTATTCAGTGAGGTAAGATGAATTAAATGCGCTGACAGTTCATTGCTCCTGCCAAATGAATTGCACTGAGTGGAGCGGATCACCACTCCAAGATGGCGGCCCCGCGTCTCGTCTGCGCCAGTAGGCAGTAGCGCTCAATGCTGCGTACCCTTATAAGATGTCTATGGTTATAACGTTAGCAGTGAGTTTACAGCCTCACTGAATAAAAGTCATGTTACTTAGCCAATAAACGTTATCTTACATTCAAAACTTACCCTTCTTTGTGCAACTTCAAATGTCGAACGATGTTGGAAGTTGTTGCGTCTCCGTCTGTAATATTCGAACTGCGTGATTTGCATACTGCAATTCGTTTTTTGTTGACCAAGTCGTAGTTTTTATACCCGAACGAAACCAACTTTGGCATAATTGTTTCTCACTAGCGCGTTGTTTGACAACTCATGTTCGGTGGTTGTCCTGCAATTTGATTGGATGAGAGCTGTGGGATGAAAACAACGTAGATCTAATTTGATTGGCTGTTGTACTGAGAGCACTGAGCACACCAGCTGACAAGCAGCACACACGCTTATAGACACAGACGTAGAAAATGAAAGATACGGAGCGCTCCCAAAAAACTTTTTAAGGTTTGGGTTTTGGGGAAAGTAGCAAGTCATGTCAAGTCAAAAGGCTCAAGTCCAAGTGAAGTCACAAGTCATTGATGTTAAAGTCTAAGTCGAGTTGCAAGTCTCTTTACATTTTGTCAAGTCGAGTCTAAAGTCATCAAATTCATGACTCGAGTCTGACTCGAGTCCAAGTCATGTGACTCGAGTCCACACCTCTGGAAACTGGTGGGGTTCGGTACCTCCAACAAGGTTAAGAACCACTGATCTAAGCCATACATCACCAAGTCCAATGCAAAGCGTGGGATGCAGTGGTGTAAAGCATGTTGCCACTGGACTCTAGAGCAGTGGAGACGCGTTCTCTGGAGTGATGAATCACGCTTTTCCATCTGGCAATCTGATGGACCAGTCTGGGTTTGGAGGTTGCCAGGAGAACGGTACATTTCGGACTGCATTGTGCCGAATGTGAAATTTGGTGGAGGAGGAACTATGGTGTGAGTTTTTTTTTTCATGAGTTGGGCTTAGCCCCTTAGTTCCAGTGAATGGAACTTTGAATGTTCCTGGATACCAAAACATTTTGGACAATTCCATGCTCCCAAACTTGTGGGAACAGTTTGGAGCAGGCCCCTTCCTCTTCCAACATGACTGTGCACCAGTGCACAAAGCAAGCTCCATAAAGACATGGATGACAGAGTCTGGTGTGGATGAACTTGACTTGCCTGCACAGAGTCCTGACCTTAACCCGATAAAACAAATTAGAATTAGAACGGAGACTGAGAGCCAGGCCTTTGTGACCAACATCAGTGTGTAACCTCACCTATGCGCTTTTGGAAGAATGGTCGACAATTCCTATAAACATACTCCGCAACCTTGTAGACAGCCTTCCCAGAAGAGGTGAAGCTGTAATAGCGGCAAAAGGTGGACCGACATCATATTAAGTTCATTTGTGAGTCAAGGCAGGTTGCCAAATACATTTGTCAATATAGTGCATATATTTGATGTACAACACCGAAAGACTTACAAAGTTTGTAATTAAGACCAAAATAGTATCAATCTCAGGGAGATTCTCAAGCCATTTTTAAAGATGCTATAATGAGCAAGCCAGTCAAGTGATCCGTGACGTAGAGGTGGGAACCACAGATCTCTTCCCCATCAACAATAATGCTAGTCATGCAGACTTTGTGAGAGCTAAGAAAGGTTACTTTGGGAAAAAATATGATCCAGAACTTTATATGTCTTATCCTGAATATAAGGAGGATGAGCTACAAGTTTTAGAAGCTCTGCTAAACAGATCCGGCTTTAGTGAAATGCTAAGCATCATGTAGCAGTATTGTTAAGTGCTAAACAAGAACTGTAGTACTGTATGCTGACGACACAGTCTTCTTTACTCACGGTCCCGATGCAAATCTGGTTGCAGCTAAGCTATCTGAGACAATGACCAAAGCAACTAAGTGGCTGAACGAGTCCTGCCTTACACTGAACACAGATAAAACTGTCACAATATATTTAAAGTAAGTTAAAAGTTAAAGTCCCACTGATAGTCACACACACACTAGGTGTGGTGAAATCAACCTCTGCATTTGACCCATCCCCTTGTTCCACCTCCTGGGAGGTGAGGGGTGCAGTGAGCTCCTGGCCGCGCTCGGGAATCATTTTGGTTATTTAACCCCCAATTCCAACCCTTGATGCTGAGTGCCAAGCAGGGAGGTAATGGTATGACTCGGCCGGGGTTTGAACTCACAACCTACCGCTCTCATGATGGACACTCTAACCACAGGCTCAGTGGCCTGATCAAAGTGTTCTCCCAAACATTTATGTGACTAGTTACACAATCAAAAATGCTGAAGAAGTTAATTACTTAGGCGTGATACTGGATCCTACTCTAAATTTTAAAAATCAGGTTAAAAAGGTATGTCATGTTCTGAAACATAAATTTCCCCTCAGGGATTAATAAAGTATTTCTCATTCCGATTCTGATAACATTGCCAACTTCCAACACATCAGGAGCTTATCATCGGAAGCAGCTAAATTGTTTTTCAATGCAATGATCATATCACATATCGTGTACTGTATGTCATCATGGTCTCAAGCCAAACAGACTGTTTTAAATTCTCTCAGATCATTACATAATCAAGCACTGAAAATCCTCGATAAAACGCCTCGCCCTCACCATTGTAACATACTTGAAAAATACCGTATACTTAGCTTTGAAAACTTGATCAGGTACTCCAATATCCTATCCACCTGGTACATAAGACCTGAAATGATGCAGCTCCTCCTCCCTTAAAAACATACGTACACCTAGGCTCGCAATTAACAACATTCACCTCTGTATCCAGGGGTGAATGTTCCAAAAATAAAATCTGCCTTCTACCAATCAGCCTTTTCCTACCAAGCCATCAAAGAATGGAATAGGCTCCCAGACAATCTAAAGAATAACTCAAGTTTTCACAGCTTCTCACAGGCAGTCAAAGACTGACTTTTAGACCACCAGTCCTGCTCACATTAACAATACCGGGCAGGTAGTTGACCATCAGATGATACCCGAAAGGGAGCAGTCTGATGGCCATCAGAGCACCAGTCTAATCTTGTAACATTGCAATCTTGTTTACGTATGCAGTACCAATGGGGTATATGGCTATTGGATGATACACTTATGGGTACCATCTGATGTCCACTGCACTGTATGAGGACTTTGAAAAACTGCTGCACATTATATACATCTGCACTTTAAATGAAGCTGCTAAAATACTGTAACTTGACCACCCACTGATTCATAACTCACATACCCTCTATGTATTGTACTTGTATTTTAAATTGCTTATCATTATGTAATTTTAACATTGTTGTGTATTTTCAATCCTGTGTAATTTTAATTGTGGATGTTAAATGCACCATAAAAGGACTACAGATGGAAATTAGCATGCTTCTTAATGTAACTGCACATTGTCTTTCAAATAAACAAATGCAAACAAACAAACAAACAAACATATGCAAAATGTGGCTAATGGGAGTCACCATTGTAACCTAAAAATACCTCTAAAACAAGTTCAAAACCATCCATCAACCTGGTATGTACACACTGCAATCTATATATTATGTAGTAACAGGCACGTTAATAACACTATGTAATATGTACAATATTTACCGTATTGTGTACCTTTTAAGCATTACCGGAAATTCTTTCCTCAGCGCATTTATTTCTGTTTCCTTAGCAGCACACTTCAGACTTCCGGCAACAAATGTGTGTTCCTACTTCCGGAAACAAACGCAGATTCACAACCTTGTTTTTTCGATTGATTGAGACTTTTATTAGTAGGTTGCACAGTGAAGTACATATTCCGTACAATTGACCACTAAATGGTAACACCCGAATAAGTTTTTCAACTTGTTTAAGTCGGGGTCCACTTAAATTGATTCATGATACAGATATATACTATCATATATACTATCATCATAATACAGTCATCACACAAGATAATCACATTGAATTATTTACATTATTTACAATCAGGAGTGTGGAGGGGGGGTGGGGTGGGGGGGTGGGGATATGGACATCAAGTAGTGGACATAGAGAGAGAGAGAGAGAGAGAGAGAGAGAGAGAGAGAGAGAGAGAGAGAGAGAGAGAGAGAGAGAGAGAGAGAGAGAGAGAGAGATCAGAAGGCATAAGAAAAAGAATCTGCATTTGATTGTTTACATTTGATTATTAGCAATCCGGGGAGGGTGTTAGTTTAGGGTTGTAGCTGCCTGGAGGTGAACTTTTATAGCGGTTTTGAAGGAGGATAGAGATGCCCTTTCTTTTATACCTGTTGGGAGCGCATTCCACATTGATGTGGCATAGAAAGAGAATGAGTTAAGACCTTTGTTAGTTGTCTTTTTAAAGCTGATAATACGGAGGATGAACTGCTGTTTATAGAAGCGAGCACAAACACAGTTAAACGTTAGAGCAGACGTAAGCCGAAAGAGTGAGGTCTACCTGACTTGACGCTGTAAATGTCGAACTTTGAGCCAAGCTAAGCTGAAATAAATGGAGTGCTTAACCAAAATCAACAAGAAAAAAACTTCGCTAGCCAGTTTGACCAAATAGAAAACTGTTCACCTAGTGAGTCACTTTAACATCGATCATGATACACGCAGCACATCAAACTTGTTATTACAACTACAGTACATACACTGTTGAGCTAGCTGTTTACAAACAAAACATGAAATGTGGGCTAATACTTTACAGATGCTGTAATATTGTTAAGGATTTTCAGGCAGTACAGATTGCTGTCCTATCACATTGTGTTGTGTATTACAAACTCAAAAGTCATTCACCTTCTTATGCAAAAGCTGGCTTATGACGATGTGTTACTATGCTAGTAAAAGAGTTCACTCCGACAATAACAATAACCCTACAGCTTGGTAATTATACAGGTTACAGATTGTAAATGAAGTATTGTTAAAAGTTTTTGGATTGATTTTCAAAGTTATTTAGCGGCAGAATGGATTTATCTCATTAGCTGCATTGCTAGCCACCAAGAACAAGCCGATTATTACAAAACAGAATGCAAAAAAAAAGAAAAAAAAAGGTTTTCTTCTTGTCTCTCAAAAGGATTGTGAATGACAGGCAAAATTCCAGAAAATGCACATTTACCCTTCAAACCATACTAACGAACCGGTTCAGTAGCTTGTTTTGCTTTGACCAGTAATGGGACCAGAAGCTTAAAATTATCGTATTTTGACTTTCAAAATATCATGTTCATGAATTTGTCATACATACACAATTTTAAATTCCTCCGGACCATTTGCTACAATAAAACATTACCACAGACAGTGTTTGGTATATTTCATAATGCAGCCTTTATTTAAAACAATAAACTAACAGTACTATTGGAAAAAAGCTGCTACAATCAGATTAGCGCCCCCACGTGGCTGCATAAAGGAACAGGAGACAATGTACAAAATCAGTGCAGTGTAGGATGTGTACTTGTGTTTGCTAATAGCATGTACAGAAATGATCACATTATCAGATATTATAAGATTTCTGGAATTATTGATTATAGATAGTATTAAAGAACTATATGTTTAAACTGATGTTGTTGTTGTTGTGCTGGGACTCTTCACCCGTGAGCGTACTCCGGTTAGGGAATAAGGACACCGTTTTACTTTTTAACCTCTTCTTTATATATTGCTTTGTAGAAGCAGCAGCTAAGCACACTCTCACATACACACTGTTCAACACATTGCCCGAAGGACCCCGGAAAAGTAAACATAGCTGCCCGGTAAACTGCCTGACTCAAAACAGACGTAACTTAAAGGTGCATGACTACAATAATAGCTTGTTTACGTCAACAATAATATAGTCAATTATATTCAACAATTATCATATTAAATAGGGAACTTTCTCTTAATCTTCTGACAAAGGGAATTTATAACAGCCGCCCCCTAAATAGCATGGCAATTTTGAAACAAACATAAATTCCCACAACAGTCCTTTAAACAGGATTATCCTCAGGAAGAGCTGACAGCTGGACCAGCCGAGCAACTGGTCTCACGTAAGTCTTCTCTCCAACTTTGACTTCAGCAGTCCGTATACATCCATCATCACTTGCATTTAACTTCACCACCCTGCCCATTGGCCAGTGAGCATGTGGAAGCTGAGGATCAACAATCATCACAACTGTGTCCAGGGGGAGATGATCTGTGTGTTGGCGCCATCTCTGGCGGGTTTGAAGAGAGGGCAAGTAGTTTCTGATGAACTGTGTCCAGAAGTGGTCGGCCATCATCTGGCAATGACGCCAGCGCCTCGTGGTGATGGTGTCAGGAGCATAGGCAACTTGTGGAAGAGAGGCATCCTGCCGCCCCATCAACAACATGCTGGGCGTCACTGGGTCTGGATCGGCCACATCCGAGGATACATATCCTAAAGGCTTGGCATTGAGGATGCCTTCCACTTCGATGAGGAGTCTGAGCAGAACCTCTTCTTGGAGCACTTGTGCACCTATGACCACTTGCAGGGAATTCTTGACTGATTGAATCTCACGCTCCCAGACACCACCAAAGTGGGGAGATGCTGGTGGGTTAAGACGGAACTTAATCTGTTTTTCTGCAAGCCGCTCCTGCAACTGTGATTCCATTGCTGCAAAGGCCTCCTTCAGCTCCTTATCTGCTCCTCGGAAGTTAGTCCCCTGATCAGAGAGGACCTCAAAGGGAGTGCCTCTCCGTGTGATGAACCGTCTCAGTGCGAGGAGGAAAGCATCTGTGTCGAGGCTGGTGAGTAGATCCAGATGTATACATCTCGTCGTGAGACATTTGAAAATGATCCCCCAGCGCTTTTCACTTCGCCTCCCAGCCTTGACCATGTACGGGCCAAAGCAGTCCACGCCTGTTGAGAAGAATGGAGGCTTGAACAGCCGCAGACGGGCTGAGGGCAGGTCTGCCATCCTCGGCACCACTGGCTTCCCTCTCCACTTCATGCAACCAGTGCAAGCTCTCTGATACTTTTTGATAGCCTGCCTTCCTCGCAGAACCCAGTAGTAGCGCCTCATCTCTGCAAACACCCTATCAGGTCCAGGGTGGTGGCATCCATCTCTTTAATGAGGAGTGTGGTGACTGCATGACGGGGATCCAACAGTATTGGGTGAATGTCAGTGGGGCTAGAGCTCTCTAAACGGCGCAGGCGTCCTCCAACCCGTATAAGACCCAATGTAGGGTCTAATTCTGGGGCGAGCGTACTCAGCCTGCTGCTGGGTGGCACAGGCTTGCCGGCTCTGAGGCATCTGATTTCTTCAGAGAAGCAGTCTGTTTGGCTGGTTTTGAGCAGGTAGACTTCAGCATCTCTTAGGTCACACAGAGGTGAAGCAGGGTCGGCTGCCGCCCCATGAAGAGACTGTTGCGTGGCCTTGACCAACTCTCTCCAGCTGCTGAACCGGGTGAGATCTGGTATCTTGGGTGGTGAGCTGGTCTGTGTGAGACCACAAAAAACACTGTGTTTTAACTCACCACGGTCCTCTGGCTCTGTGATGCTAGGACAGGATGGCCATTCATCCGGTGGACGGCGAAGGAATGCTGGTCCCTGGATCCAACGATTTGGCGCAGCCAGCTCAGCTAACATCTTGCCACGGGTGAGATCGTCGGGCGGATTGTTAGCTGTATCCACATACCTCCAGGTGTGTGAGGTAGTCAGCTCCTGGATCTCAGAAACCCTTGTTCCCACGAAAACCTTGAACCTGCACGACTGAGATGTCAGCCAGGTGAGAACTGTTGTGGAGTCAGTCCATAAGAAGGTCTGGGCAATACACAAGGTGAGCTCTTTGTGAAGGAGGGAGGACAGCTGGGCTCCTGTCAGCGCTGCACAGAGCTCCAACCGTGGCATTGACTGCTGGCGTTTTGGGGCCACTCTAGACCTTGCCATCACAAATGAGACATAGACAGTGTCATTAGTTCTTGTGGTGAGATATGCCACTGACCCGTAGGCTTGCTCAGAGGAGTCACAGAAGACGTGGAGAGTGTACTCTGTGGTGTCAGTAGCAAGCTCCAATGGTGCATAGGTTCGAGGGATGGAGATGTTGGCCAGCTCGGGGAGTTCTCTCTCCCAGCTGGAGGATGTCAGGAGGGAGATTCGGGTCGTCCCAGCTCCTCTTCTTTGCCCACAGTCTCTGGAATAATAATCTTGGCCCGTGTAGTGTACGGGATAATGATCCCAATCGGATCATACTGGCGGGCGAGTACCTTATAGATGTACCGCATAGTAGGGGTCTCACTCTCTGGGGGCTTTGGCTTGAAACCAAGCCGATCAGATGGACAATACCACCGCAGACCAAGGGCCGGCTCCTGTGGATCGTTGCATTTCTCGGCCAGCCACAGCTCTGTGCTTTCAGATCGGGCACAGGAAGGCAAGTGGGAGACAACACATGAGAAGTTACTTGCCCACTGTCGAATCTCAAATCCTCCTGAGGCCAGACATTGTCGCATCTTGTCCACCAGGAGCTTGGCTGACTCAGTCGTTGACAGGCTCTGCAGACAGTTGTCCACATAGAAAGACTGTTCGATGGACTGCAGGATGTCTTCATTTCCTGCAGCACATTCTTTGACATGTTTTTTCAGGGAAAATGTTGCACAACACGGGCTGCTTGTGGTACCAAATGGCAAGACCTGCCATTGGTATACGTCAGGCTGTTTCTCCCTTTGCAGGTTTCTCCAAACAAACTTCAGCAACGGCTGGTCCTCCGGTAGCAGCCGAACTTGGTGGAACATGGCTCGGATATCTCCACTGATGGTGACAGCGTGCTGGCGGAACCGCAGGAGGACCCCGATGAGAGATGGGCCGAGGGTTGGACCTGGGAGAAGCTGCTCATTGAGAGAGAGACCACCATGATTAAAGGAGCAGTCAAAGACAAGGCGATGTTTGCCATTATGATGGACGAGGTGATGAGGTATGAACCATGACTCTCTGGAGCTGTTTCCCTCTCCCTCCTGGAGCTTTGTGACACACCCACCATCTATAAGCTTCTGGATCTCTGCTTCATATATTTTAGCTTTGACAGTGTCTTTAAGCAGTCGTCTCTCTATACTGCGTAGCTTTGGCATCACTGCTTCAACATCTGCTTTTAGTGGTGGTGCACCTTTTTATCCGGAGCAGGGGTGTAGTGTAGCGAAGTGTGTCACCAACCTTCACTCTCTTAGTGCGTGCTTCCAAGACGCTCACCGCTTCCTGGTCCAGGCGAGACCGCACTGCTAGCCACTCGCTACGGAATGGGAGCACATCAAGCTGCCAGAGGCGTTCGACTTGTTGGTAGATGTCATCTGGTGTAGGCTTGAAGGCGGTGTAGTAGCATGATGCAGCGGGGGACTGGGAACCATCTGGGCCTTGGAGCGTCCAGCCGAGTGCTGTATGGATAGCTACGGGTCCTCCCTTTGGGCCAAACCTCACAGGTTCTGTGGCAGTGATCAGGTGAGTGTAATCTGCACCAAGGAGCAGCAGTAGTTGCACCTTATTGAAGCTCTGCAGTTGTAACCCTCTCAGGTGATGGTAGCGTCTCTGGAGCGCTGCTATTGGATAGGATTTCTCTGTCAGGGTGAGTCGACCTGCTGTGTAGGCCCTCTCAACCAAATGCTGCTGTGATGGTGATGCTGGAGAAGCTACATGAAAGTCAACTGATGCTCCAGTGAGGTGAACCACATCCTGACGAACAGTCCGCAGGGTGAGGGACTCTGCTCTGCCATTGAGCTTCAGGTCTCGAACTGCAGCTGGGAGTATTATGGTGCGTTCAGCTCCATCATCGAGGATTGCATAGGTCTGCAGTGATCTGGTCCCATGACTGATGATGATTGGCACCACCTTGAGGTATAATTTCCCTCCCTGCATCGAGTTAGCCGCTGAGGTGCAGTCTTTGGGTGTGATGAGGAAGATTTGGGGGCCTGGCCTGGTGATGTCATGCAGCACTCTCAGGTGGATCTCCTGACACTCACTGCAAGGTTTCTTTAACGTGCAGCTCTCTTCATCGTGGTTAGTACGGCCACAGTTACGACAGCGCTTTCCGCCTGCTATCCACTTCTCAATTTCCTGTGTTGAGCGTTGAATAATGTCTGGACACTGCGACAAGTAGTGCTCTGTACTCTTGCAGAAGAGACACATCCTTTTAAACTTTTGTTGCTTAGCTGCTGGCCGAGTCGTTTCGGCTGATTTGGGCTGGTCTGCGCCGTGATACACAGAAACAGGCCGAGTCCGAGGCCGGGGAGAAGGAACAGGTCTGTCTCGATTGGCAGGCGGTGCTCCTTCAGCTCGATGGCGCTGTGCCATTTTTGCGGACAGTCTCTGAGCTTCTGCCTTCACCTTGAGCCACTCTGCGAGGTCTCTGAGGTTGTATGGATTTAGGCTGCTGGTGCTGAGGCGCCCCTGAACCTGCAGATGCTCCACAAAATATTTTCTCATGTGTCTAGGGAGTTTGCTAAGTAGCCGGTCAACATGGCCAGTAGACATCACTTCCATCCCATTAGGCCCTTCCAATGAGGTTAGCATTCCCACCAGCAAGTCAACGTTGAGGGCGAAGCTCTGGAAAGCTTTGGGGTCTCCTGATTTGACATCAGGAGAGTTCAGGATGGCTGCAATCTCACTTTGTGCCAACTGCTGTGGCTGCCCATACTGTCTCTGCAAAGCCTGCATGGCGGCGGTGTAGGGCTGTACATAATGTCTGTATGACTGAGCTATTAGCTTAGCTTCATCCAGGATCAAGTGTTCCATAAGCACACAGTATTTGTAATGTTCAGAAAGTTCAGTGTGTGGATTGAGCAGGTGATCTAACGCCATTTTTAAATTAGCAAACCCTCTCTCACTGTCATGCACCAACTTAGGCAGTTCAGGTATTGGAACAGGCTGTCTGGGGGACTGGGTAGTGTAAGGTACCTGCAGTGGCGTATACTGAGACTGGGGGCTGTACTGAACCTGTTGAGTTGATGGGGGCTGTTGCAGAGTGAAACCAGCAGGGGGAGACACCAGTTGATATGCTGGCTGAGTTGATGGCGGATACACAGGCTGGTAGAGTTGCAGCTGTTGGTTCTGCGTTGGCAGTGGTGACTGGTGTAATGGCTGTGTAGCGATGGTTGATGGAGGCTGATAGACAGTCCCCAGGGGAGTGGCAGCGCTGTAGGGCGATGGATTGATAACTGGCTGAGTGCCAGCCGCAACAGGTAGCTGTGGTGCAGAATATGGCGCTGTTGCTATCTGTGGGGGTTGATAGGGTGGTTGTGCAAACAGTGGAGCGTGTTGCTGCACGGGCTGTGCAGACGGGAGTGGGGTGTATTGCCACACTGGCTGTGCGGATGGGAGTGGGGTGTATTGCTGCACTGGTGCTGGATTTACTGGTGTTGTCTGCATGGGCAGGTATTGCAGTTGTGCAGCTGGTGGCACTCTGTCCTGTACATTGTTAATCATCACTGTGGTAGGCTGGTTAGACAGGTAGCCTGATGTAACTGATGTCTGTGGGCTGGCATAACTCGCTACTTGTGAAGCTTGAGGTGTAGGCTGCAGCATCGAAACATTCAGCGTAGTGAGGGGAGGCGGTGCCCATGCCGCAGTCACAGTTGAGGGCAGAGACTGCGTCAGTGTGTAGTTCTCCTGTCTACCACCTGGTGTAGGAGTATTTGCTGCTTGAAGCTCTAGTGTTGTAGAGATGGTATGTGGCAGTGTAGACAAGTGTGGCTCATGCTGAAGCAGCCTAGATGATCCAAGATGGAGGCTGGATGGCTGTGACAGAGGGGTGCTGTGAACTACTGAACAGTTTAGCCAGGGTGATTGATATGTTGGGACGCTCATATTGAGATTAGCTGGTGGCCGTAGGACAGGAGAACCCTGCCTGCTTTGATAGCTCTGCCTCGCGGGCGCCGCCGATGGTTGGCTTATATGGCGTGTTAGCTGGCTTGGCAAGTCTCTAGCATGTATCGCCATGTTCCACTCGCTCACCTTGTCGGCCGCTCCCGCCGAAAATGGACGATCGGGGATAGCGTGCGCTCCGTGCGGCAGGTCCTCCATGCACACAGACTCGGTCTGTAGGCTGAGTGACTGCAGCCGCTGGGCGCCGACGCTCTCTCCTCGGTCCTCCGCGTGGGCACCATGAGGAATGAGGGACTGTGGGAGGCTAACCTGGTAGCTTTCTAGACGAGTTGGAAGCTGTCGTTGTCTTGCTCCGAGTGCGCCGCCGTCTGCCGCTGTTGTTAGCGCTGCGTCCATTTCTCCGTCGCGAGTGAAGATAATCCGGCTCGAAGGACCAATATTAAAGAACTATATGTTTAAACTGATGTTGTTGTTGTTGTGCTGGGACTCTTCACCCGTGAGCGTACTCCGGTTAGGGAATAAGGACACCGTTTTACTTTTTAACCTCTTCTTTATATATTGCTTTGTAGCTGCAGCAGCTAAGCACACTCTCACATACACACTGTTCAACACGTTGCCCGAAGGACCCCGGAAAAGTAAACATAGCTGCCCGGTAAACTGCCTGACTCAAAACAGACGCAACTTAAAGGTGCATGACTACAATAATAGCTTGTTTACGTCAACAATAATATAGTCAATTATATTCAACAATTATCATATTAAATAGGGAAATTTCTCTTAATCTTCTGACAAAGGGAATTTATAACAGATAGGGTGACATTATAATACAAATAAAATTTGCTCCCTCCTCGTTTCAATTCATCCTCAGATTATTGTGCAGTGGTTGTGTACGGATGTTTACATCTTTAAACATGCACGTTTTGTTCACAATAGTTTTTTTTTATACATTTGGATTGAAATCATCATGTATTTGCTAAGATTATTTTTTAATAATCGATGAGGTGGCAACTTGTCCAGGGTGTACTCTGCCTTCCGCCCAAGTGCAGCTGGGATTGGCACCAGCACCCAGCCCCTGCAGCATTTGCCCAGAGCCCACATCTAGAGCCCAACAAAATCCCGCCAAAGATTGTGTCCGTGTTTCAGTTGTTTTTTTCTCCTGTCTCTACAAACTGGACGAGCGAAAATTAGCCTTGCTCACTGGGTCTTATGCAGACATACAGACCAGTTGCGGTCATCTCTGACCTCTCCTTTCGGTCACTCAAAGACATCCGTGTGCAAAATAATTAACAATAACAGTCTCCATTGTTACATAACAGAAAAGCAATCAAAAGGAGATCCTGCATTAGTGCCGAGGTAAATGCTGTGCATTAGTGTTATTACATGACTTTATGAAACTATTGTAGTTGTTTGTAGCACATTATATTGTATTATATCTTATACAATACTTATTATACAAAAAGTTATTTTTATTTTTTTAAAGACATGTTCCATGTTAACATTTTTGTGTTTTGGGGAGGCCAATTAACAATGAAATGTTTTAAATTAATTTCAATGGGAAGCATTGATTTCAGTTACGAGCTTGGTCATAAAACCAATTTCGCTCAAAAGCTGAGCTACTACTTTATCTGCTGTACATATCAGCCTCAGGGTATAATGGTTTTGTGTTTGACCCGTACCACGCAGCACACAACAGGATGTAGTTACAACTGGTTAAGTGGCAACAACTTAACTTGATTACAACTTTCTTGAGCTCTCATATAAAACTTGATGGTGATGATGATAAATAGTGTTGGCTGAATCTAATTTGGCTGCAAATCTCATTTCTGTCTAGGGACTTTTCTTTATTAATATCACTTGTGGAGGTAAATTAATCAAAGCAAACATCCTTATGACTCCAGCTGGATAGCAGCAAGATAACATAAATCAATTTTATAATCTAATATCACTTAATTCACTGCTTAGGCTGACAAAGATGTACTATTGAGTACTTCTACATTCAATTGTACTGTATTTTTTTCATCTATTTTTTTTGCTCTTTGTTCTATTAGTTTAGATAGATAGACCCAGCTTCTGTTCTGATTACTATTGATTGACATATTTGGAAATAACTGAGAACCACTGGCAAATGTTAGGTCAGTAATTGTTAGAAAAGAAAAAAAAAACAGAAGTGGTTGGTTAATTGTAAACTACTGCAAGTTTATAAACTTTTAAAAGAAATACATTTGAGTGCAAATGTTAAATGCTGTATTGCTTTTGTGGTGCCCTTAATTCTTACTGTAATTTTCCTCAGAGGAACAGCAGGTATGCAGGGAACCATGCCAGTCTAATTAAATGGCCATTTAGTTTTGTTTTGGGTTTTTTTGTTAGAAAAGAAAAAAAAACAGAAGTGGTTGGTTAATTGTAAACTACTGCAAGTTTATAAACTTTTAAAGAAATACATTTGAGTGCAAATGTTAAATGCTGTATTGCTTTTGTGGTGCCTTAATTCTTACTGTAATTTTCCTCAGAGGAACAGCAGGTACGCAGGGAACCATGCCAGTCTAATTAAATGGCCATTTAGAATGTTATAAACTGTTAACAGCTGTGAGAATAAACACTATAGTCACTTGTGTGCACTGCAATGAATATTGGGGCATTAGAAAGTAAAGCAGGTATCCTGTCTATTCACAAAATAATCAAATTAATGTCCCCGGAGTACTGTAAATCCTGGAGCGTCTAGATTGACAATATAATTTCACCACATAGCTGGACAGGACATGTACAATAAAAATATGTTATTTTCAGTGGTAGTAGAAGTAGAAGTGTTTATGGATTTAACAAAAGCATTTGACACAATTAATCATAGCATCTTAATAAACAAATTAGAACGGTACGGCATCAGAGGGTTGGTCTTGAACTGGGTAAGAAGCTACTTAACCAACAGGAAGCAATACGTGAAGATAGGCGAACACACTTCTACAGAGCTGAAAATATCTTGTGGCGTACCTCAGGGATCAATACTCGGACCAAAATTGTTCAATCTCTATATAAATTACATTTGTAAAGTTACAAAATATTTAAAGTTAGTATTATTTACAGATGATACAACTGCATTTTGTTCAGGAGAGAACACACAGAAGATAATACAAATAATTACAGAATAAATTAACAAATTAAAAAGATGGTTTGACAAAAACAGACTATCTTTGAATCTCAGTAAGACTAAAATAATGCTATTTGGTAACAGTAGAAGAGAAAGTCAAACACAAATACAGATAGACGGAGTAAATATTGAAAGGGTAAAAGAAAACACATTTGTGGGTGTAATAATAGAGGATAAAATGAATTGGAAATCTCATATAGAAAATATACAACATAAAGTAGCAATAAACACATCAATAATGAATAAAGCAAAACATGTTCTAGACCAAAAATTAACTTCATATTCTTTACTGCTCACTAGTGTTACCATATCTGAGTTATTGTGTAGAAATATGGGGAAATAATTACAAATGTGCGCTTCATTCACCAACTGTTACAAAAAAGATCAATTAGAATAATACATAATGTTGAATATAGAAAACATACAAACCCTTTATTTATTAAATCCCAATTATTGAAATTCAACTATTTGGTGCATTTGCAAACAGCTAAAATTATGTACAAAGCAAACTATAACCAAGAATGTACAACAATTCTTCTCAACAAAAGATGAGAAATCTAACCTTAGAGGAAAATGTAATTTAAATTTTAATTTAAAACATTTGTTTGTTCGTACAACACTTAAAACCTTTAGTATATCAGTACGTGGGATTAAAAGTTTCATCAAAATGTGCCCATTACTTTACAAACTATCCATAGAGGGATGGAAGAAACAGAGTGGAGCATTTTGCCTTTGTCTATGTGGGTGGAGGCTGCTAGCATGCAAACACAGAATTTGAAGCCCGTAAGGTAAACGTAAGGTTAGATAGTAGAAATGATATGGCCAGTCACTTAGAGCACTGTACTTATCTCATTCCAGTAAGAATCACTTGATGGCGCCCACATAAAAGGATAACAAAATTCGGTAAACACTTTAGTATGGGGAACATATTCGCCATTAATTAGTTGCTTATTAACATGCAAATTAGTAACATATTGGCTCTTAACTAGTCATTATTAAGTACTTATTAATGCCTTATTCTGCATGGCCTTATTATACAACTAACCCTAACCCTCTAACCCTAACCAAATAACTGTCAATTAAGTCTTTGTTACTTAGAATATGTTCCCCATACTAAAGTGTTACCCCAAAATTCTTATAGTACAAAACACATAAAATAAGTGAATGTGGAGGGAAACTAAAAGTCTTTGTTTATTAGAAGCGGAATATGAACCATCGTTGTGAAGATTTAAAAAAAAAAAAAAATCTTAATTCTCTCCAATAGCTCCACACGGAGGTCACACACAGAAGGAGGATGTGCAATCAGCAGCAGTGTGGAATCATGATGCACCAGTCTGATTTACAATGCCTCACTAACGTTAATAACAGCAATATAGCAGCAACCTTTCATTCATATTCCCTCTAAATGCCTTTTTCGCTTCAGCCACACAAAAAAAACAACGACTCATCACACCTGTATGACATGCACACTCAATTCTGAGGTTGCAGCGTCGATAAGCTCCACTGAATTGGGGAGGATTTTAATCAGCATAACATGCTGATTAAAATCATCCTTGGGGGTAATCAGTTCTGACTGACAACCTACGCACACGCATGACTCAGACCTTTTTATGTTATATTTTAATCTACATTTAGAGCCCCCCGACACACACACTCTAGACGTGATAATTGCAAGCCACTTCAAGGCTCGCGTTTTGTATGGTACAGTTATCCTGACCACCCCTTAAATTGACTGACTGACGTCGACATTTACTTGAGACTTTGGCCAGACATAGAAAATGGGCAGTAGTTAAGGATGTTAATCCATCTCTTTATTAAAAAATGGCAACGCAACAAAGTCTTGTTCCACACGGAGGTTCGCCGTATATTGCGGCTATGTCCAAACTTTCAGAAAATACACTTGTTTTTCTTTTTCCGTAGCACTTATACTACATCTTTAATGTTTGACTAGGTTAAAACGAAAACATCTCATAACTTCTGTTCTACTTGATTTAGACCAGTGGTGTCAAACGTACGGACCGAGGGCCGGATCAGGCCCGCAAACAGGTTTTACCCGGCCCGCGGGATGAGTTTGCTAAGTATAAAAATGAATCTGAAATTTTTGAATGAAAGAAACAGCTGTTCTAAATGTGTCCAATGGATGTCGCAATAGCAATTCTTTGTATCTTTGTAGATGATGCTACATATGTACAAAATAAACCACATGATGTTAGTACATCAGTCGAGGAAAATGATCAAACTACATAAATAACATACTGTAATTTGATTTTGATATTTATTTTTTTATCTTGATAGATTGAAAATTAACACCAATGAGTTGACTGATGAATAGTATCACATAATTTATTCAGAAAATATAAATAACGACATATTAAGATAAAATACTATTAACCGCAACATATACAGTAAGTGTAAAAACAACAACAACATTATGATTTGTACATTTTCAGAATGTGCATGTTCTATTTTTAAACAAAGAAAACAATCTGAAGTTGTCATTAATTTTAAGTTATCGTGCCGTGATTTTACCAGTCCGGCCCACTTGGGAGTAGATTTTTCTCCATGTGGTCCTCCATCTAAAATTAGTTTGACACCCCTGATTTAGACCCTCTCGGTCCTCCTGTTTTTGTTTTTTGTTTTTTACCTGCGACCCTAAGCCCACGTGAAACTATTTCCGGGTAAACTCCATCTAAATGTATTTTACATTACACATAGTAACAATTTTACAATTATATGGAATGGCAACATACCAAAATATTCTCTTTTTCTGTCTTCCCACATCAAAAGATTTACATGTTTTTCTATGTTTTATTTTTTTTGTAATAGCCTTCTTCTGGTGAAACTAATAAGTGAATGTTTTCCCCTCAGCTGATAGTGATGACCTCCTCTGAGGTGAAAGTGGAAAAAATGGAGTTATTCAACTAAAAAAACAACTTTTTTTGTGTGTATGCTTCTAGTCTGTTGCTCACGATAAACAGAAAACTCTGTGAGACCCTCTCTAAAGTTACAAACCTGCCAGCACAAGGATCAATTCTTCAGATGTCACTCACCTTGGCACTCCTGTGTTGTTTCTTGGAAGTTCTTTGGAGGTAAAAAGTAGAAGCCTTCAAGAAGAAAGAATACATAACAAATCATAGCGGTATGTCTTGTCAAAAACATTGGTCCTGTCTTGGCAAAATTCTATGGATGTTCTCATTTATTCAATCTAATCTGACTAGATCTGACCAGTCTGTCTTTACAAATGAGTATAACATGTTCATCAATGGTTTGCCTTTATGATATTAATCGTGTAATGAGATAATTGTGCTTGTGTGTTGCAGGTATGCCTCTCAGTTTGGACTGTAAGGCATTTTTCGGCTACAGTGGAGAAAACAGGAGACCTATCATCTACTGGATGAAAGGAGAGAAGTTTGTTGAAGAACTCGCGGGACACATTAAAGAAAGTGAAGTCAGGTAACAATTGCACATGGGGAAAGGAAGACATGATGATACTTTAACTGAACAAGATAGTAAGTTAAAGGGCAACTGCACTTCTTTTGGAATTGTGCCTATCATTCACGATCCTTATGTAAGACAAGCACACAATCATGTTTCTTTTTTTTTGCATTCTAACCAGTAAATAAGTGTGAGCAAAAGTCCACTTACAATGGATTCAATGAGAGTCGCTCTATTCTGCCTATAAAGCGCTTAAGAAAACTTTCAAACACTTCCATCAACATTTTATATACACACTGTAAGTATATGTGTAATGTAGTAACAGGCACATTCATAACATGTAATAATTACATATGTTGCTCATTTTAAGCATACGGTGGCGTATTAATATGAAAAACACGTTCACTTTTTCCTTTAACTACAACACTGACTACTACTTACTGCAGACATATTGCAAGACATAATTAAATATCACCTACTGTACAATGCCTGCTGTCACTGGGATGCAAAACTTGGGATGTTGATATTATTCCCATATCGATGATGACTCATAATCCTCACAAAGGGTAGTAAAACGGGTAGGTGCAAACCAGCGTCTTTTGTGTGTCTTTCGCACCATATCCCGTATGGGGGACGGCGGTTGGGAGAGTGGCCCTGCCAGCAACCTGAGGGTTCCTGGTTTGATCCCCACCCTCTACCAATCTCGTCACGTCCGTTGTGTCCTTGAGCAAGACACTTCACCCTTGCTCCTGATGGGTCGTCGTTAGGGCCTTGCATGGCAGCTCCCGCCATCAGTGTGTGAATGTGTGTGTGAATGGGTGAATGTGGAAATAGTGTCAAAGCGCTTTGAGTACCTTGAAGGTAGAAAAGCGCTATACAAGTATAACCCATTTACCATTTGTCTGAATTGGCTGTCAAAGTTGACCAACTTCTTATTTTATATTCACAACTTTTTACGAACAAGGTAAAACTTAATTAAACTTAGTTCCACCTACAATGTTGAGTTCAATGGGCAGCAATGTAAGAAGCAAGATTTATAATCTAGAACAGACCTGGGCAAATTAAGGCCCGGGGGCCGCATGCGGCCGTTGAGCTTTTCAATCTGGCCCGCCGGACATTCCCAAATAATTGTTTTAGATGTTTAAGATGTAAAGTGTAGCTGCCATTATGATGTACACTCATCTTTTCTAATGACCGGAAGTCTTCAACTATACTAAGTCTTTCAATGCTTGGAATCTGCATCATATACTAGTTACTATGGTCATCGAATTAGTTACTATGGTCATCTAATTACTTACTATGGTCATCTAATTAGTTACTATGGTCATCTAATTACTTACTATGGTCACTATGAGATATCTCAGATTGAAGGTGGTTTTTTTTTCGCTATGTTTGTTGCATTTTGGTTGCGTTTCGGTTGATTGTAAAATATGTTGTCAATATTCAGTGTTTTATCATTCATAGTTAATATTGTAAATCCCACATTCTTTATTTTCATGTACATTCTGGGTGACTAATTCAGTAAAAAAAAAAAATCAAATTCCATTCCGTTTTTTAAGGCGGTCTGTCATAACGTTTTTAGCTTTCAATCATTATTGTGAGGTTTTGTATTAGTGTTCCTAAAAATAGATATACCGGCCCCCAGACACACTTTTTTTTTATCTAAATCTGGCCCCCCGAGTAAAATAATTGCCCAGGCCTGATCTAGAATTAACTTTCACGAGCTCCGAGCCAAGAAAGCAGTTCACCAGTTGATGATATCAATACAGCAGCATAAAGAAGTTGCCTCTATCTGATCAATGTGCGGCTAAAAGTAAGTGCTTGACGTTTACGCTAATAATAACATTATTTGCTAATACTTGGTTAATATTTAGGTCACAAACTGTAAATGAAGTATTTTTGGTATTTTTTTGGATGGGTTTTTATTGGGTTTTATGGTCGGAATAAATGCAATGATGTCATGGCTCCGATAGGCTTCATTGTAAGAGGACTTGTATTTACAGGTTAGAATGCATTAAAAAAAAGACAAATGTGTTATTGTCTCTAATAAGGATTGTGAGTTGTAAGCAAAAAAAAAGTGCAGTTCCCCTTTAAGCATGTGAAACAACATGCTGAGCCCAAACATGTTAAACAAAAGAGTTGGTATGTCAAAGCTTGCATGCTACCTGTTCTGACATTTCGTTGTAATTATGTGCCCTTAATTTTCAAATAAGACACTCATTGACTGATAACTAAGACATGTACCGTACTTCAACTTCTAGAAGATGGGAAGGACGGATGAGACGGGACCTTTTGTTGGTCTTAAACCCAGGTTTTTCACATTGAGGTTGATGTTTGAGGTGTTTTGTCTCAGAAAAGATAGAGGTGTGAGTATATCAAATTCAAACTAATCACGCCTCGTGGTATTTAATTAACCTTTGCCTGATGAGTTCTCCAACTCTTGCTCCAGTCCTCTGGCTACACATGATCCAGTAATTCCACTGTTCCACATTCAAAATGTCACATTTGTATAGACACATTTCAGCTGGGATGTTTTTTGGGGTTCACCCTCCATCCTGCAGCACTGCTGGCCAGTGTACTGTATGCATTTGTTTATCTGCTTTGGCTCCATGTTGCTTACACAGATGTGTTCACCTTCAAATTGTCATATTTGCAAATGACTCAAAGTTGAGCACCCTCAAATATTTCTGAGCTCATCAAACATAACAAGCTGGATTTGCTTCAACAAAGTTTGCACATAGTGGAGGACAGTGTTGCAAACGCAGCACAGAATGTCTCCGTTATCCAGTCCAGGGCTGTCTAGCTACTCAGAAATGTTGAAAAGTCAGCATCTTCGTGGTTCAGTCATGTGCATTGAATTGCAAAATGTCCGCATGGGCTACTGCTTCGTTCATACATTTACTTAGCATTACGAGGCCAAATGTCAAATTGTTATGCGTCTACACCTGAGTCAAGTCTATATCAGCTAAACAATCCAGCTGTTGAGTCAATGTAAGTCGAATTAGTGATGATAATGATAATTGATGCACAATTCCTTTTGCCACCACAACACACTTTATACGGATGTTTTCATTTTAAATCCTTTAAGAATATTTTAAATGTCTGCTTCATTCATACACCTGCTCACACCTGTAGTATATAAGTGATCAAGTGAGGAGATATTCGGTGTTTTCACACCTACAGCCATAGCTAATTCCAATTTACCCCTGGTTTAAAAGCTAAAACATTCTACACGATGGTTAAAAAAAACCACAACCTCTTCCTTAATTAGTCTGTATTCATACATGAATAAACACACCACACCAAGTTGGATAACAGACTAGAATATGTTATGAAACAGACTTTAACTTGCTTTCAGCATTTCTTTCCCAAAAGATTAGAGGGCAATTAGTTACATGTCTTCAAATATGCGTACAACCCGTTTAGGTAGAGCCCATTAATGTCGATAACCTGTTTTTATCGACAAAGTCCTGGTCAACTGTGTTCTTATTAGTAAGCACGTGCCCGTTAACATAAACGGTGTTTTAGTCTATAACAATTCGGGATTGAATTTTCTATGAAAAATCGGTCTGATTATTTCATCATGCGTTGTAGTATTGTTAACTTCATCGTTATCACTTTTTGCAAGACAAGCTTTGTGGCTGTGTCAAAATCCATCCATCCATCCATTTTCTACCGCTTGTCCCTTTTGGGGTCGCGGGGGGTGCTGGAGCCTATCTCAGCTGCATTCGGGCGGAAGGTGGGGTACACCCTGGACAAGTCGCCACCTCATCAAAATGAAACTGCCATTTACCATTAAAGCCTTGGCATAGAAACAAACATTCTGCCTTCTTCTGCAGTAGACATCTCTGTTCTGTCATCCCCAATTCTTCAACTACAGTATTTTTCAGACATTAAGGTGCACTTCAAATCCTTCCATTTTCTCCAAAATCGACAGTGCGCCAATAACCCGGTGCACAAAATCTATGTATTAATTCTGGTTGTGCTTACTGACCTCGAACCAATTTTATGTGTTACATGGTTTAATGATAAGTGTGACCAGTAGACGGAAGTCACACAAGATGTATGTGTGGACTGCAAGTTGACACCTGTCCAATAAATGACGCTAGCAAGTACCGGCAAGCATGACCAAAACTTTGATATTGGTTTAAATATGAAGGGTATCCATCCCTACTTACAGGTGTGCCTCATCGTCTATGAAGAGGACACAGAACAACAGTGAGTAAAAGGAGCCAATTACCAAAATAAAGGGCAGGCCCAAAAGATTATCACACCTTCTGTATAATAAAGTCACAAGTAAAAATGCAAGAAATGGTTATTTACAGTCAATGTGAGTCAACCAATCTGATGATCGCTACACAGGTTTCACTGTGTTACAATCGATAATTAATCTGTACATTTACTATAAAGCCAGGTAGGATACTACAGTATTTCAATTGGCTTTTGTTTCTATTATCACAGCCACTTAAGGAAGGAAGACGTCCCAGTGGTTCTGCCAGAAGTTTGGCTCTTACCTTCACCAAATGTGCTGTTTTAGCACAGTCAGTCTGGCCTCTGTGGTCATGGTTGAAGCTGACCCTAAATCAGATTCATAGAGACAGGTCAACCCCCAAGCATCAGTTCAGTCTGCCTCGTGTCTTCCCCCTCCTTGCAGGCTCATGGAGGATATGACCTCACCATAAGGACAGAAGCTTTTTGCACCTGCTTCAGTGTTTTCCACACATGCCTCCTAACTTCCTCTGTCCTACTTTTAAATGCACTCTAATCCGCTCAACACCACACATTACTCTATGCATCATTTACCCCTTTCTATGTTCTTAGATCATCCTCTACTCTTCTTTTATACTTACAGCACATCTCTTTGTCTTCTTCCTCTCTGTCGCTAGGATTTTTGCACAGCAATTTGTGAATCATGTACCTACCTGTCTCCATGTTTTACGCATAGGCCTACTGTATGTTCTCTCACCCCTTTTATTCGTAACTTCACACCTGCTCTCGTCTATTAAATAAAGATTGTTTCGTGCATTGAAGTCAATGTTTAAAAGGCTGTATTTGACAGGTAATTTGGGACTTCTGTGTTTGATTGTCCAGGGTCCTAAGAGAACATTTAGGAGAAAAGGAGGTACAGCTGTCGTTAACATTTGATGCTATCGAGGAGGCTGACCTGGCAAATTATTCCTGTTACGTGGAGAACCACATCGGGCGGCGGCGTGGGAGTGCAATACTGCAGAAGAAAGGTAGGGAAATCCAATTTAGTGCTCTTTTCCACTCCCAATCTGCGTTGGCTGAAAAGAATGTCAACTGATGGAATGCATTAGTTGAGAACTTACTCAACAAAATTCTGATATGTCTCGGTTTTCATTTTAATTAAATCTGCACAGCAAATTAACTACTCAACCATTTTTTGGACATCTTGTTTTAATGATACATTATGATATTCATTGCAGTAATATGCACTGGTATTTCTTTTGGGCGGTACAGTGGAGAAGTGGTTATTACGTCGCACAGTCAGGAGATATGGGTTCAAATCAACAACCTGTTTCAAAGGGTTGGGCAATATGGCCTAAAATCCATATTGCGATATATATTGCAGTCTCTTTCAAAAACGACATCAAATCAAATCAAATCAACTTTATTTATAAAGCACATTTAAAATTTTCCACAGGGGTAGCCAAAGTGCTGTACAATGGGCAGGTTAAAAGATAATACGAGAACCGAGCAAACACAACACAACACAAACAGACATGTATCACTTTATAATTTGTTGGCATATAATTCATAATAAGATAATTTCAAACAACTTCAGGTTGCTCGTCCCTTGGCTTCTGACATATGTGACCGTACGATACTTACAGCCAGGTGGGAGCGCTGTTCTGCCAGTAGAAGCTTTTTTCAACAGTGCTTGAAAACTTCATTATGAACGATAGTATACACAGTCCATAATAATGTTTACTGTCGCTAGGGATGGCTTTCGAATTCAGTACTTTTTTTTGGCTACAACTGAATACCACCGGTCCTACCGGGCATTGAATCATGTGATCAATCAGGAGATATGGCATTGTTGTAGTATTTGGGTTGCGCGTTATGTCACGCCCGGTTGCCGACTCAGCTGGCTCTTCTCACTTAGGTAATTGATGATCTAATGCCAATAAATAAATTGACTCAAACAACGCTCCAACGTAAGCTAAGTCAGTCTCAACTTTTCTTAAAATGTGTTAACTTGATGCTAATATTCATTGGCTTTGCTATTGACATGCTACTGAGTAGCATTAGCGATTTTACATGGCGATTTCAACACCTCCAAATGTGTTAATTAACACATTCGGAGGTGTACAATTGAGATGCACTTTACAATCAAACAGCTGGTACGTAATAAGTATAATACTTACATTATTAAGACTTGTTAAGGTGCAACAAAAGACTAGATTCAGCAAAGGATGAACTGACTAGCCAACACACCAACAGTTATACACTACTGCCATCTGACGTCTTTGACTTGCAACTTTAATTGCAACTTATTGTCGCATTGCAAATGACACTCAGAAATGTGCTAAAAAAAACCAAGATAAAACAACTGGACATCAGCTATCATAATCAGCTCATTTTCAAATGTTGCAATAAAAAATAGATGTTATTATCAAAAACAATTAATATTTATTAACCCACACAAAAGTACCAAAAATTGGTACCGTTGAGTACTGGTATTGATTCCCAAGTACCATGAATTGGTATAGTATTTGTACAAAGGTGATGTTTCCCAAACTGTAGCACAGAGATATTCAACTGGATAGTTTTGGGGGCACATTTCCAGAAAGCTAAGGACCGGTAGAGTGAACTTCTACCTTTACTATTTTTCTTATTTTGTATATTCCTAAAGTACCAGTAGACTCTGCAATGGATATTTATTTTTTGTGTATTTTTTTTTTTAACGTTACTAAATTTTTAAGAACAAAAAAACCCAGCCCTGTCTCGACAACGGGCGTATTCTGCTGTTTTTAAGGACCTACTGCCAAAAACCCAGCAACGAAATGACAGTGCTCGAGTGTTTTTAGGAATCTGCTGCAAAGATGTTGGTCACTTTAAAGTTTTTTTGAACTGAACCAGTCTGGTGTCATTTCTGAGCCGCACTTGGTCCCCAGGCCACCAGCTAAATAGCTTTGCTGTAACAGATAGTCCTGAACATCATCAAAAAAGGTAAATATGGTAATTTCCCCCAAAATATGATCATTCTTGGCTTCTGGTACTTCCTCCAATCCTTCAGTGATACCAATACTTAGACGAGGATTAGTAATTTGGAAGCATATCTGCACTATGGATGGACAGAATTTAGCCACACTCTTCTAACCCTCACTCAGGATGCTGCAATGCATTGATGACACGTGTTGTAGCCTGTTGCAGCTTGCCACTCTCAATTTTGCAGGACACGACTAGAATGTTATCCACATCAAATCTTTATCGTAGGCAAAATTGTTTATAACAGTGTTTTTCAACCTTTTTTGAGCCAAGGCACATTTTTTGCGTTGTAAAAATCCGGAGGCACACCACCAGCAGAAATCATTAAAAAAGAAACTCAGTTGACAGTAAAAAGTCATTGTTGGATATGACTTTAAAGCATAACCAACCATGCATCGCTATAGCTCTTGTCTCAAAGTAGGTGTACTGTTACGACCTGTCACATCACACCGTTTTTTGCTGTTGTCCTGTGTGTAGTGTTTTAATTCTTGTCTTGCACTCCTATTTTGGTGGCTTTTTCTCTTTTTTTGGTATTTTCCTGTAGCAGTTTCATTTCTTTGCTCCACAGTAAGTCTTTGCTGTTGACCAGCATTCTGTTTTTGTCTACTCTTTAGCCAGTTCAGTTTTAGTTTTGCTCTGCATAGCCTTCCCTAAGCTTTAATGCCTTTTCTTAGGACCACTCACCTTTTGTTTATTTTTGGTTTAAGCATTAGACACCTTTTTACCTGCACGCTGTCTCCCGCTGTTTCCGACATCTACAAAGCAATTAGCTACCGGCTGCCACCTACTGATATGGAAGAGAATAACATGGTTACTCTGCCGAGTTCTAGACAGCACCGACACTCAACAACAACACATAATTTGCAGACTATAATTACTGGTTTGCAAAAAATATTTTTAACCCAAATAGGTGAAATTAGATAATCTCCCACGGCACACCAGACTGTATCTCACGGCACAGTGGTTGAAAAACACAGTTTTATAACATGCAATGCTACCGTGTTATGACTTGGCCTAGCTCCCTCTCCCAGGGCTAAAGGTTGGTAACGGTGGCGTGATTGATGAGGACAAGATTCAGTTGATGTCCAGTTTGTTGAGTAAAGAGAACTTTATTAGCAAGCGAGTGGATTCTAGCCAATTGATAGCTCACCCTCTTTGCGGCAGCCAGACATCCGTTTTTATAGTCCAATATGATATTAAACCACAGCTGAGAATAGTCCACCACTTTTTAAGATTGAAAATGCAGGCGTTAGAGATGCGCGGTTTGCGGACACAACCGCGGAGTCCGCGGATAAACCCCGGGTCGGGCAGGTGACATGACGAAAAAAATAGATTTTAAATAGATTCGGGCGGGTGGCGGTTGAACCAATTCGGAAATATATATACATAGTTAAATGTTGTTACCCACATTTGAAAAACGAGCAGCACTCTTTGAAACAAGTTACGTGAGTTAAGTTAAGTTTGTGCACGTGATTGACAGCATAAGGCTTATGAGGCACATTTTTTATTTATTTTTTTATTTCAACTTAAAAACGTATGAGCCTATGCCTATGCCTACAACATGGGCTATGTGTTTATCTTTATTTTCCTGCCTGTCGTTGACAATGGAGATTGTCTGATATTTTGTCATGGCTGCAGATCAGTCAATAAAGATTCATCTTCGTCTCGAAATTGTTCACTTTTTCACTGTGCATCCCCGCCCTCGTCCCTATTTGAGCATTATAACGTTAACAAGTTAATATTCATTGAAATAAATTCAGAACATTTTTTTTTACCCAACGAAAATATAGGCCTAGTCTTTCTAAAACATTTGTTTAACTTCTTAAAAGCATTGTTCTGCTTGCTGCAACTGCGCACACAAAGTGTGAGGAACGCACTCCTGATCTGAGGGCATTGGCAACAATAGTCAACACTTTCTTAATGGAAATGACAATAGTATTATAATAATGATAAATAATATTATCACGCATTAATATCTCTTAGCCACTAATGAGTGGCCAAGAGATATTAATGCGTGGCACGCATTGAATGTCTCTGCTGCATTGGATCAGTCTCCTTTCTTTAACAGGCAAAAGCTTTCTAACCTCATTAATGCCTTGCATCATCTATATTAGATATATAACAACGGGCGGGTGGCGGGCGGGTGTGGTTTTGATAAAATGTTGGTTCGGGTGGATGGCGGGTGGATGACGACTTTTGTGATGCGGTTGCGGATGAAATAATTGCCTATCCGCGCATCTCTAGCAGGCGTGGACTTTTGAAAACCCTGTTTAACTAACAGGCATTATGCAGAAAGCGCGCCTGAAAGTAAATAGTGGCTGGCATAAATGGGAAAAGAATGATCTCATAGTCGCCACTTTAGTCGTTCCTTTGAAAAATACATGATATTTCCCTGTGTAAAATATTTGCGGCAAGCCTCGCGGTAACTTGCGTCTCCCCTCTGACGAGCACAGCAGAGTCAGTCATTGCAAGAGAAGGGGAGCGAAAACAAAGAGGCAAAAAAAACATAGTGACACACTGCTTAGCTAACGTCACTGCATAAAAAAGGAATGTGTGTCTCTGATAAAAAATGAATGGGCACAGCTTTGGGAATGTGAATTAAAATAAACCTGAACAAAAGAACAAGGAGGAGACTGAGAAACAACAAATAAATGCCAAGTAATAATAGTGGGGAATGTAAGGAGTGCACAAAAAGAGCCAAAGAACAAAGTAGGGGGAAACTGAAATAGTAAGAGGAAGGTGATGAACTGGAAACTGGTCTTCTCCTCTTTTTTTCCTCTGACTCCTGCTGAATGCCTTGAGTGTCAAATCTATCTTACTATACTTAACTAGCCCCCTAGAGACACACACACACAGAGAAGCGCAAACTGACTCACTCCTCCAGTGGGGGTCGTCAGGGTAGGTTGTCATTACTTAACAGGGTAATAACAAGGATGGAGAGGAATGTGTTTGTGTGTTTCCGGTTTTATCGGTAGGCAGTTTTTAGGATTAAAAGCACGACTAAATACTCAAACTACAAAATATGCTACTTATATAAAACACAAACAAGGTATAAAAAAAAATTAAGTGAAACCAGCAATAAGTAAGTGTAAATGGTTGTCAATTCCATGAGAATCAAAATAAGAGATGAAGGCTTCAATGCTACAATTGTGCCTTTGCAAAGAAAATTATGTCCAGTGCTTTAATTGACACTCCCAGGTATTGAATGATGAGTATTTCTTGCAGTTGTGTAGAACTGCATTGAGTCCTACTTAGAGGTGTATCACATGCTTTGGGTTGCCAAGTGAACTTAATTGTGTCGTATTGGGCCAAAAAGGAATGCAGTTTGTACCGTATTACCGTGACAATCAGAGACAGTTTGTAAAATGCCAGTGGAATAAACATGGCAGACATGGCAATTTATATGAAAATGTATATGAAACGTTGTACCTGCTCTGTTGCCAATAAGAGGATACAACATAATTTGGCCTACTTTTCTGTTAATCCCTGGTGTTGCAATGGTACTGTACACATTTCTGCTTTTGTGGCATGATGCTAAATCATCATGCAATTGTCTCATTGTGGCAACCCCTAACAGGAAAACTCTAAAGGCATTCTTTAATTTAATTTTGTTTAATTTGTTATTTTTGCACATATTTCAGAATTAGTTTTGTATTTATTTGTGTATTTCAATAAATCCAACTAGAGCAGCACCTCAATTTAGGCCGGGGTTTAATTGGCTCTGTGACAGAGCTCTTAAAGGGGAACTGCATTTTTTTTTTTAGAATTTTGCTTATCATTCACAATCATTACGTAAGACAAGAACACATATGTTTTTCTTTTTTTATTCATTCTAACTCTTAAATAATAAGATCAAAAGTCTGCTTTCAATGAAGCCTATGGGAGTCGCTCCATTCTGCCAACTAAGCCCTTAAAAAAACACCTCCTTTATGAATTTTACGTACATGATATAGTATATATGTAATGTAGTTACAGGCACATTCATAATAACATTTAATATTTAAATATTTTAAACATTTTAAGCATATGCAGTGCATTCATTTAAAAAACTCATCACAAGGTCCGCTGTTTTTTTTTTAACAACAGCACTGATTTATATTCACTGCAGACTATGAGAGTCAAACACATAATAAAACATCACTTACTGTACAAGGGCTGCTGTCATTAGGATGCCGACTGATAGAATATTGTTATATTTCCATTTAAAATGAAAAAATACTCATAGTCCTCGCAAAATAGGGGGGTGTAATCCATACTTGCCAACCTTAAGATCTCCGAATTCTGGAGATGGGGGTCGGCGTGGTTGCGGGGGGATTTGAGGTGCAGGCAGCATACCCCTTCCCCTTTGAACTTTTCTGAATGAAATGAAATTATTTTTTCCAATCATTTCGGAACTTGCAAGAGTATTTCTTCTTCTTACTCTTCGTCGCAATGTCTCTTCTTCGTTCTTTTGCTTCGTCTCCTTCTTGTTGTGTGTACAGTTGTGCACTGAGCTGCAGAAGCCGTAAATGTTATGGTAGCGTCCCGGAAGAGTTAGTGCTGCAAGGGATTCTGGGAATTTGTTCTGTTGTGTTTATGTTGTGTTACAGTGCGGATGTTTTCCCGAAATGTGTTTGTCATTCTTGTTTGGTGTGGGTTCACAAGATGGCGCATATTAGTAACAGTGTTAAAGTAGTTTATACGGCCATCGTCAGTGTGACCTGTATGGCTGTTCATCAAGTATGCCTTGCGTTATAACTAAACCAGTTTATAGATCATACATCGTGTCAGCATTTCTTGACATCTAGGAGTAAAGATCATTGTTAAACCCGTCCAACGCTACATTATTATGTGACTGGGCCGGTACGCTGTTTATATGGAGGAAAAGCGGACGCCTGAACAGCATGCGGCTGTTAAGGGGTGAAAGTTTTAGGTTAGAGAGGACGTTAAGGGCAGGGCCTTTAAGGCACGCCCCCAATATTGATGTCCGGCTGGAAATCGGGAGAAATTCGGGAGAATGTTTGTCCCGGGAGATTGTTGGGAGGGGCACTGAAATTCGGGAGTCTCCCGGGAAAATCGGGAGGGTTGGCAAGTATGGTGTAATCAAGTCTCTTTTTGTGTCGTTCTCGCCATTCCGGGTCTAAATTGACTGTCAAAGTATACCAACTTGTCAGATAGCGTCCTCATCCTTCTACTATCAAGGTTACAGACATGGTTTATGATTTACAATAAACGTTCACGAGCAAAGGAAGCAAGGAAGCAGCTTACCACTCGATGATGTAAACATAGGTACGCACAAAAGTAATCACACCGCCGCTATAAATACTTTGTCTTAGCGCTTATAATAACAATATCTGGAATACTTGGTTGATATTCAGGTAACGAAATGTAAATGAAGTATTGTTGGTGCTTTTTGGATCTTTTTTTATTGGGTTTTATGGGTGGAATAGAGGAGCTCCCATTGGCTCTGCTGGAAGCAAACTTTAATTTACATTTATTTACGACTTAGAATGCATTCAAAAAATACATTCTTCATCGTCATGGCTCCCATAATGATTGTGAACAATAGGCAAAATTCCCAGAAAAGAGCAATTCCCCTTTAACTCAAAACACATGTATCTCAAATCAACATCTCCAATTAAAATGACTTTAAATCATAACCATTTTACCATGTAACATGCCTTTTAAAAGAAAAACAACAGTTTAAATAAAAAGTATTGTAAAGTTATAATAAGAAGCATCCGCCTTGGAAAGTGGAATTCCACAATATCTCCTTCAAGCTGCTGCGCTGTCAAACACACCATCAGCAGCTTCTCCATATATCCATGGATAAATATCAGCTTTTATATACTATCTTAACATTCTTGGCTGGCGTTAGTCTCCTCTGTCTTTAGTATCGTGCTCCGTGAATTGCTTCGCCAAGTTGGCGACACGCTCAATGATTAATTTCTTTAATTCAATGAAAATCATCCTCTTCTTCTTGTCAGTCCAGTCCTTTACGCTCACTTTCTTCCTTACCATGGTTGGAAAACACAATAACTGTATGTCCATCTGTAGAACAAATACCCCTACCAAAATGTATGGAATCAATAGATTCCATATTTTGCCAGAGGTTGTATAAGCCCATGCTAGCAAATAAGACCAGATGTTTTAGGCGTATTTTATGGGGTTCACTGTGACATTTTCTACGGCAACTATAGGTGGGGGTGCTTGTAACAAAAATGTTTGCTTGCAATTTAAAGCATAACAGTTAGCTGAGTGGCGGGTCTTATATCTCAAAATACTCTCAGGTTTGGGCACTCTTAAATTGAGGTACCACAAATTAAATTCAGGTTAGCACAAAATAGTAATGTATGCTGGGTCACCAGAAATAGGTGACATAGAAATCAAATATGTTATTATTATTATTTGTATTATTAACATTATTATTATAATCAGTAATACTAAGGTTTCTATATGTGGAATGTATTTTTGGAAAGGAAAAACAAAGAAGACTAGCAGAATACTAATTTAAGAATGTAAAATAATGTTTTGGATTCCTTTAAATGTACATAATTGTCTAGTAGATAAAGTATGTGGGAAATGCATCACAGTGCAGTTTTGCTGAACATCAATCAATCAATCAATCAATCAAAGTTTATCTATATAGCCCTAAATCATGAGTTTCTCAAAGGGCTGCACAAGCCACAACGACATCCTCGGCTCAGATCCCACATCAGGGCAAGAAAAAACTCAACCCAATGGGATTACAATGAGAAACCTTGGAGGGGACCGCAGATGTGGGGACCCCCCACGCCCCCGGGCGACCGGTGCAATGGACGTCGAGTGGATCTAGTTAATAGAGTCAGAGTCCAGTCCATAGTGGGGCCAGCAGGCAATCATCTTGAGTGGAGACAAGTCAGCAGCGCATAGACGTCCTCAACTGATGTACAGATGAGTGGTCCATCCCGGGTCCTGACTTTGAACAGCTAGCGCATTATCTGTGGTCACCTAATCGGTGCCCCCCCTCTCCACGAAGGAGAGGGGGGCAGAGCAGAAAAGTGACGGCGGATCAACTGGTCTAAAAGGGGGGTCTATTTAAAGGTTAGAGTATACAAATGAGTTTTAAGATGGGACTTAAATGCAAAACATCAGTCCCTTTACCACAATTAATGGCCTGAGACTCCATTGTCAGTCATAGTGTGACAGCCTCACTTAAGCAGGTTGCTGAGTTTTCAACTGCATGAACACTTTTGTTGTTGTGAACTTCGGTAGCTCAACTGAAGGCAACGGCACATCACTGTGTGAAGAAAAATGCTGCTATTACTCAGCAGAAATTAACTTCACTGAGCAAGATGCTTTACCCTTTGAACTGATCTTGTCAATTCAAAGCGGCAAGTAATTTGTCTTTTCCGCCTCCAGTGTAGGCTGCTTCTTTCAAAGTTCAGTAACCACGCTAAATAGCAAGTTCTCTGTTCCCCTCCCCGCCTCCTGGTGTGACGCCTTGTAGCAAGGGCACGTTAGAGCGCCTGAACACAACACGACAGCCGAGACAAAGCACATGTTCTGCTACGTTAGCACACATTAATAAAGCTTGATTTCACACACTGTGTATGATTGTATTAGGAGTGCTCCCTACCCCCAGTCACGTAATTGGTAATTGCAGATGTGATTTATTTATTTTGAACACACCACGGACGGGAATCATAGTTGACAAAGTAGAAAGAGCTGCCTTAAGCCAACATGATATGAGTATTACTAGAAAGAAAAAAAGAATAGTTTTCTGGAGAATAATAAAACAGATGGGGACTGCGACAAACACAAAATATATCCAAACATTTAAAAAAC